>NW_006290736.1:0-663 GCF_000327345.1 Myotis davidii
TAACAATCCATTCTATGAAGTGTCAATTCTCTATGAAGTCACAATCCTATGATGTAACTATCCTGTTCATGACCTAACAATCCTCGGTATGAAGTCACAATACTG
This sequence comes from Myotis davidii, assembly GCF_000327345.1. Classification (NCBI taxonomy): domain Eukaryota; kingdom Metazoa; phylum Chordata; class Mammalia; order Chiroptera; family Vespertilionidae; genus Myotis; species Myotis davidii. The sequence continues at coordinate 106 of NW_006290736.1, forward strand.
TCTATGATGTAACAATCCACTCTATGAAGTAATAATCCTGTGAATGAAGTAATCAGTCTATGAAGTAACAATCCTGTCTATGAAGTCACAATAATTTCTATGAAGTAGCAATACTGTCTATTATGTTACAATCCTGTCAATGAACTAACAATCCACTCTACGAAGTCACAATATTCTCTATGATGTAACAATACACTCTCTGAAGTAGCAGTCCTGTCTATGATGTACCACTACAGTCTATGAAGTAACAATGCTGTGTATGAAGTAACAATACTCGCTATGATGTCAAAATCCAGTATATGAAGTAACAATCCTCTCTATGAAGTGACAATCCTGTTTATGATGTAACAATCCTGTTTAGGATGTAACAATAATGTCTATAATGTACCAATCATTTCTATGACGTCACAATCCAGTCTATGATATAATAATATGGTATATGAAGTAACAATCCTCTCTTTGAAGTCAAAATCCAGTCTATAGAGTAACAATCCTCTCTATGAAATTACAATCCTGTGTATGATATAACAGTACATTCTAGGAAGTAACAATCCTGTC
>NW_006290737.1:0-322 GCF_000327345.1 Myotis davidii
GACGGCAGGCCCTGATCACCTGATCAGAGCCGGCCCAGGGCTGGGATGGGGAACGGGGGTAGGTGGCAGCAGTCACGAGCAGTGAGGGAAGGAAGAGGGGGGAGGCGGGGAGGCAGGGACCCTGATCAGCCCTGATTGCCAGCCAAGCCTAGGGACCCCACCCGTGCACGAAATTTGGTGCACCAGGCCTCCAGTCACATTATAAAATGTCAGAAGGCTATATATGCTATGGAAAAAAATAGAGCAACAAGAGAAGGCTCCAGGGTCCAGTGGTGGGATAAGGTGTTACTTAAAATAGAGGGGTCAGAACTCTCATCGGGAA
>NW_006290738.1:0-250 GCF_000327345.1 Myotis davidii
GTAGCTGTAGTCAGCTGGCCAGCTTAATAAAGTGGCTCTTAAATTTAAATTCTGAGTCGGAGTTCTATCTCGCTGAGTAAACCCACATAACAGCCCCAGACCTCTTGCTCTGAAGAGAAAAGTCAAATGTGCACTGACAGGGAGCTGTGGAAAATGACCAGGAACTGGACACTCCAGACCAATGCTTTTCTGGGCATGTGTCTGTGCATATGTAAGGTTGTGTTTGTATGTGTGTGTGTTGTCAGAGGCT
>NW_006290739.1:0-831 GCF_000327345.1 Myotis davidii
GCCAAGTGGGGTGGGAGGGCTCCCAGAGCACCATCCATGAGGATTTGGGGTGCATAAAGCAAGTGACAGATGGCTTTCATTGCCTAGAGGGTTGCTCATGGCTCATCTGTCCAGGCTCTGTGTGCGGGGGACTAGAGTAGGTGTCATGGAAACAGTCTACATTCCTGTGGTTTGGTGGCAAAGACAGGGAAGTTTCCTGTGGGTGAGGGGAAGCGCACAGAGGGACCCACTACACCAGCCAACAGGCCTGCCAGCGCACCCCGGCTGAGATGCTGTGGGGTCCCTCTGGCCGCGGTCCTACAGTGGGGTGACCTGTAGCTGGAGCTCCCTCTCCCACAGGGAGCCGTGCTCAGAGGGTCTTGATAGTTCCTCCAAGGAGCCCCTCAGGCAGAGCCAGCACTGGCTTCCTGCCACCTGCAGGCCAGTTTGTATTTGCTGGGAAAGCAGCTACAACCAGCAGTGAGAGCATGGCTCCGAGGATGGCAGCTGAGTAGAGAGACATTCCACCCCGTGGCCACCTCCCCCTGCAACCCGCGGGTGAAGGGGAAGGAGGCGCCTGGAGCTGGCCCGCCTCTCCGCTCTTTCCTCTGCTCCAAGAGTCAGGGTCCCTGCCCAGTCCACGACTTGGCAGAAGGACAGAGAAGTTTATACGTTTTAATAACCAGAAGTCTCCCCAAAGCTATGGGTTCTGTTTAAACTTTCAGGACGAGGTCTGCTTTCCAGTGGGGAGGGATGAAGTATTAACAAAACACAGTCAATGAAGGAAAAATACCACATGATCTCACTCATTCATGGATAATAAAGACCATTATAAACTTATGAACAATAATA
>NW_006290739.1:1446-2631 GCF_000327345.1 Myotis davidii
AAAACCACAGCAAAGCGAGCTTTTTTGATTGTCGAAAATTACCTGTGGATGTAAATATGGCACACTTCCGTTGTCACAAAAGAAATTAAAGGATGCAATGATTAATAAAAGAATGTGGCATAGAGAGAAGGCCACAAAGACTAAAAATATACAAATGTGTGAAATGTAAAGCACAGAAAATTTCCAGCTGCTTTTATGCATTTCTGCTCCTATATGAGAAAAAAAGAAAATTACATACAAACATGTGGTGGCTGCATGCACTTTTCTGTTCCCTTTTTTAAAAAATATACTTTAAAAAGCATACTTCTCAGTATGCTTTTTACAGAGAGGAAGGGAGAGGAATAGAGTTTGAAACATCGATAAGAGAGAAACATCGATCAGCTGCCTCCTGCACACCCCTCATTGGGGATGTGCCCACAACCAAGGTAGATGCCCTTGACTGGAATCAAACCTGGGACCCTTCAGTCCGCAGGCCGATGCTCTATCTACTGAGCCAAACCGGTTTCGGCAAGAAGGCCTATTTTTCTAGTGGTGAGGTTGCGTGAGCAAAGTGATGTAAAAAAGCATTCTTTCGAGGATACTCACCTGGCAAGATGTTCTTGAAATTGACGGAGCAGGAGGCAATGTGTGGTACAGGATACTGCTGGAAAATAGAAGTCATTCAGACTGCAATGCTTAAGGAAGACTTGCAGGTGAAATAGCTGGAGAGTCACAACGAAACACTGTGGGGACAGGTGTAAGCTTTTTTTTGGCTCATGTCTTTACTTCCTGATGGTGCGTTAATTAGGGACTCCTATATTTCTACCTCTAGTCCAATTTTTTTTTCTCTGGATTCTAGATCAATGCATCCATTTATCCATTTTATATTTCTACACACATGTCTCAAAAGCGCATCCAGGCCAAGATGTTCAAACCTGATAATCTTCTGCCTAAAACTGGCCTTTTGCTGTCCTCTCTTTCAGCAACCGATACCATCATCTGTCGAGGAGCAAACTGGAAAGTGAGAGATGATTTTTGAAACTTCGTTATTCCCCACACATCACAGCTAATCCATTACTTTATCTTTTTTAAAAGCCTTTATTTTATTTAGAGCAGTTTTAGGGTCACAGCAACATTTCGAGATTTCTAATATACTCTCTGCCTCCACACATGCTTAGTCTCCCCATTATCAACATCACCACCAGG
>NW_006290739.1:3447-4500 GCF_000327345.1 Myotis davidii
GACAAAAAAAAAAAAAAAAAACAACCCAACAGTCAAGAATCTCATGCTTTGCTTCTTCTTGTAAGTACTATAGTGACAAGTACGTGAGGAAAATAAACATTATGAACTATGTTCATATTAATGACAACCAGAAGCAAAATGTCAGAGGAAAAAATGGTCACCACGTAAGGTAAACTGCTAAAGGTTTTAGGAATTAAGACAAAAAGAAAAGACAGTGTTCATAAAAACTCCCTTGGTTTACTGTTCTTCCCTATGAAGTTGTTAGAAACTCCTTTCCAATATATCATTTCAAGAAGAGAAACCTCTACATGTCTAGTCAATGCAAAATAAATACAATGACCTGAAGTTATGGTGCTAACACCATATGTTTCTGTTGGATGTCAACTACAGGTCCATTAAAATAGGATGATTTTTGTCTTTTACCTCCACTGAACACAAAGACTGAAAACATCTGCTTCTTTTAGTTCTGGCTGTTCCTATGATTCCCAGCAAGTCCCTTCAACTTAAGATCTGATGGGTACTGAGCGTTTTTAGAAAAATTAATTATATGCCAACTGAAAATCTGCAATAGAACATCCCAATAAATCAAATAGCAAAAGAGCAATAAAAATCTTTGCCTTGCCCTAGCTGCTTTGGCTTAGAGGACAGAGCGTTGGCCTGCAGACTGAAGGGTCCCAAGTTTGATTCTGCTCAATGGCACATGCTCAGGTTGCAGGCTTGATCCCCAGTAGAGGGCATGCAGGAGGCAGCCAATCAATGATTCTCTCTCATCATTGATGTTTCTATTTCTTTCTTCCTCTCAGAAATAAAAATATATTTTTTTAAAAAAAGGAAAATGCATGCACCTCTGAACTTGCTCTTAGTGAGTTAATTTACCTATCCTCATATCCTGGCTAGTAGGCTGTGGTGAACTGTCCTCTCCTCATATCTGGCAGAATGAATTGTTCCCAGAGCACTTGCATAGTGAACTGATTCTCCTCATGGTCTGGCAGGGTGAACTGTCTACCTGTGATGTTCTTCATGAGTGAACTAGCTTGTCATGTCCTGGCTAGT
>NW_006290740.1:0-402 GCF_000327345.1 Myotis davidii
TACAGTCTATAAAGTCAGAATACAGTCTATGAAATAAAAATACTTTCTATGAAGTCACAATCCTGTCTGTGATGTAACACTACAGTCTATGAAGTAACAATCTTGTCTATGAAGTAACAATCCTCTATAAAGTCAAAATCCAGTCAATCGAGTAAAAATGCTATGAAATTACGATCCTGTATATGATTTAACAGTACATTCTATGAAGTAACAATCCAGTCTATGAATTAACAATCCTCTCTATGAAGTCACAATACTTTCTATGTTGTAACAATCCTGTCTATAAACTAACAATCCTCTCTATGAAGTCACAATACTGTCTATGATGTAACAATACAGTCTATGAAGTTACAATCCTGTCCATGAAATAACCTTCTCTATGAAGTCACAATCCAGTCTATG
>NW_006290741.1:0-222 GCF_000327345.1 Myotis davidii
TACAAAGAGAAAGTAAGTATGTTAGAAAAAAAATAGTGATTCAAGTTAATCCTCGTATTTGTCCTCATTACTATCCCTTATAAACTTAGATATTTACTTTTTAATTCTTAACTTGTTGTAAAAACAATTAACATAAGATATATTCTCTTAATAGATTTTAAGTGTATAAGACAGAATTTTGAACACAATGAATAGGCACAATGTTATATAGCAGATCGCTAG
>NW_006290742.1:0-563 GCF_000327345.1 Myotis davidii
TACATATAGGACCCTCAAAAACAGTCTAGTACTAAGATGGAGAAAAGGGAATCAGGCTCTAGTGATTGAGGAGATCAAGGAGAGTTTCCTACAGGATAAAGTCTTGGAACTGGATGAATGGGATGGATACAAAGGAATGTGGAGGGAAGTATAGATAGAATGCCATATAGAGTAGCCTGGAATGAGAAGACTATTCTGTTTTCTATATACCATTTGGATTCTTTTTTGTTCTTATTGTTGTTAATCTTGATCCAAGGATATTATTTCTATTAATTTTTAGAAAGAGTGGAAAGAAGGAAGAGAGAGGGGGGGAAGGGAGGGAGGGAGGGAGAGAGAGAGAGAGAGAGAGAGAGAGAGAGAGAGTAGTTGCCTCCTGCAGAGAGAGATTGATTGGTTGCCTCCTGTACAGAAATTGAGCCTGCAAATGAGGTATGTACCTTTGACTGGAATCAAACCCAAGATCCTTCAATCTGAGGGCTGACACTATCTACTGAGCCAAACCGGCCAGGGCCCATTCGGATTATTTTTTTAAAAACCCACATTTTTATTGATTTCAGAGAGGA
>NW_006290743.1:0-381 GCF_000327345.1 Myotis davidii
ATTCTGAACAAATGAGCCAATGTTTTTGAGACTCACTTTTTTTGTTGGTTAAAAAAAAGGGGGGCGGGGTGGAAACTGGACTCACCATTCCTATCTTCTTAGGTTTGCAATCTATACTAATAATAGGGTAATATGCTAATTAGAGCGGGAGATCTTCCAGGAGACCTTCCAGATGTCCTTCCGGACAAAGACATGGTGGCAGGGCCAAGGCAGAGGCGATTAGGGGTGATCAGGCCATGAGGGGAGGGCAGTTGGGGGCAAGATTAAGCTGGCAAAGGGGGCAGTTGCAGGTGAGCAGGCCAGCAGGAGGGGGTAGTTGGGGGCGATCAGGCCAGTGTGTGGGGGGAGAGTTGGGGGCGAGCAGGCCAGCAGGCAGAGTGG
>NW_006290744.1:0-603 GCF_000327345.1 Myotis davidii
AAGTCCAGTGTAAATTCAGGATAACTGTTTACCAGGGGTCCTACTTGCACTGTAGCCCGAGGGCTCCCTTAGCCTTCTCTGGCCCCTTCACCTTTCCCTTTCACAAGCATGTACACTAGTAAAATCCTGGATCCTGCCTTGATTTCTGCTTCTCAGAGGACTGGAACTAACACTAATTAGGCCAGAAATAGATTGGGAGAACAGGCAGTAAGACACAGACTTGAGGCCTAGCCAGTTTTACCCTTCAGTGGGTAGTGTCAGCCCATAGACTGAAGGGTCCCAGATTTATTTCTGGCCAAGAGCATGTACCTCAGTTGTAGGCTCGATTCCTAGGCGCATGTGGGAGGCAACAAATTGATGTGTCTCACATAGATATTTCCCTCTCTCTGTCTCACTTCCTCCCTTCCACTCTAAAAATCAATGGAAAAATATCCTTGGGTGAGGATTAACCAAAAAAATAAATAAATAAGATAGGGATTTGAGCCTGGCTCACCTGCTGCCGGCAGGTGAAGAAGATGGTCACCTGGTTGATAGGTAGGCATAGATAGTCTCTGTCAAAAGCTGGTGGCTGAGTCCTGGCTAATTTGGCTCAGTGGACAGAGC
>NW_006290745.1:0-265 GCF_000327345.1 Myotis davidii
TTGCGACAACATGGATGGACCTTGAGAATATCAAGCTAAGTGAAAAAAGTCAGGCAGGAAAAGTGAAGAACCATGTGCTTTCACTCATGTGAGACATACAACTGAAACTCGTGGACACAGAGCAGCGTGGTGGTTGTCAGAGGGAAGGGGGTGGAGGGGTGATGGGGGTAGAGGAGGTCTAATGTATGGTGATGGAACATAGTCTGGCTTTGAGTGGTAGCCACAGAGTGCAATATACAGATCATGTACATAGAAATGTGCACTC
>NW_006290746.1:0-761 GCF_000327345.1 Myotis davidii
ATCAAGAAGAATCAGTGTATGTGGCTGCTGAATCACTCCAAGATGTGGTGGCGGGTGTTGACGTGGCCAACAGGACAGGCCATGGTGCTGTCCAGGTATGTGGAGAGGAAGAATGGCCTGAAGAAGTCTCCCTCATGAAGAACCTGAAGAACACACCAGGCCTTGGCAATACCAAGAGGAAGACCAGCATGTGGGATTGTCCCTAATACCCTGCACTAATGCTAAGTACCCTGACAATGGGGAGAGGTCTTGCCAACCACATCCAGGACCTTAACATCCTGGACTTTGAAAATTTGCCTACATGATGGAGGGCAGATGAACTAATCCTGGTAAAGGCTCCTGGTGTCACTGTCATGGAGGAGTGCAGCAATGGCTGGTGGTGTGGCAGCTACAACTGGCCTTTGGCTTGTTCCCCTAAAACTACTTTCTGAGGAGGTGGACAAGCTGGCCACCGAGTCCCCCAGCTTCCTCAGCCTTCTGCAGGGCTCATCCCCAAGCAAAGGCCAGGGCACTGCATCCTGCATGTGGTCCATAAATTGTTCCTTTTCAGCTTGGCCACAGAGAAACTCAACTTCCAGAAGAGAGAGACCATGAAGGCAATTGAGAAGCCCAAGAACTACCAGGAGAGGGGGAAATGCAAAAATGCCTGGTGGCAGGCAGGCCTTGTTCCCCTCCCTCTACCCCCAAACTACATCCTGGTCTTCAGTCACCTGCCTGCCCTATCCACGTCAAATGCCCCATACATCACATACCTGAGGTAA
>NW_006290747.1:0-710 GCF_000327345.1 Myotis davidii
CCCTCTTTAAAAATCGATTAAATGTGATCCTTCACCACCCTTACTGAAATTTCCCACGTGTAAAATTCCAAAAAAACAGACATTCAGACACCCAAATCTGAGAAAGAACCAAAGAACATAAATCTCCATTTGTTGACAAGGAAATGAATAACACCATTCCCATTAAGCCCTTCAATATGAGAAAGCCCAATACAGCAATCTTGAGTAAACATTCACACATACCTGTGCGTGAGCACCCCAGATACATGTACAAATAAGTATGTCAGTGTAAGAGTATGAGGCTGTTCTAGTACTTTCTATATCTTCTATCTCCAAGTCCATTTTGTCTGAAATAACTGGGTGGTGAATTTCCTGTCCAGTTTCTGCAATTCACTGAAATATTGATGTTCCTTGACTCTTTGACAGGCAGACATCCACATTTATGTGTGTTTTTTATCCTCACCCCATGATATGTTTACTGATTTCTTAGAGAGGGAGAAGACAGAGAGAGAAAGAGAGAAACATCAATGTGAGAGAGAAACATCGATTGGCTGCCTGCTGTATGTGCCCCAACCAGAGATGGAACCCTCAACATAGGTGTTTGCCCTGAATGGGGATCAGGCCCTTAACATTTTGGTGTATGGGACAAAGCTTCAACCAACCAAGCCCACCCATCCAGGGCTTCACATTTATTGTGGCTTTTTTTTTAATTTTTATTACAAAGGGTATTA
>NW_006290748.1:0-315 GCF_000327345.1 Myotis davidii
TATCATTCCATGAGCTAAGCTGATTGGGCCAAATACCCTCCCCCTGCTCTGTGACTCCTTCCAATGTTCCCAGGAAGGCCAGGGCTACTCCAGGCACTGTCTCAAGACACACCCATCCATTTACTTAATATTTTCTGAGCATTCTACTGTGTGCAAATAACAATAGCCATCATTTTAAAAAAATATTTTAATTGTTTTATTGCTTAAAGTATTACAAAGAGTATTATATATGTCTCCTTTTTTTTTCTCCCCTTGACCCTCCTCTAACCTCCCATGCCCCCTAGTGTCTTGTGTCCATTGGTTATGCTCGTATGT
>NW_006290749.1:0-327 GCF_000327345.1 Myotis davidii
TTTAAGGCAGGAGGCTCTCTCCCATTTATTGCCAGGCACGCAGCGAGATACCCCACATCCCTATGGGGAATGACTACCAAGAAGGCCGCCAGTCTCCATCCTGGGTCCCAGGGAGGCTCCACACAAACCTTTCAATTCAGAAACCGAGCCACCTGGACTCTCAAGAGAGGTAAGGAAGACCAGTCATTAAACTGGAATTGGGATGTCCCACGGAAGGACCTGTATGGAGGGCTGGACACAGCGGTACTCCTGGTCCTGACCCATGGCCACAACGGCTGCTGGGGTCTCTGGTTCTTGTGGCTGTAAGCTGCACCGGGTTTGTCTGTC
>NW_006290750.1:0-264 GCF_000327345.1 Myotis davidii
AATATATGAATAAAACTTTAAAATATTAACGAAGTACAGAAGAAAAGACTTGGACAAATGGAAAAATATTTTTTTTGGATAGAAATAAAATGTTTTTCTCAAATTAATTTGTAGCATGTAATTTCCTCTATGTACACACGTACACACACACACACACACACACACACACACACCAAGCTGATAATAAAGATTGTGTAAAAAAAAAAAGAAATTGTCAAGAAAACTTCAAAAACAACAATCCTATCTAATAAAAGACAAAAATGG
>NW_006290751.1:0-458 GCF_000327345.1 Myotis davidii
CTCTGGCCGAGGCATCAGGCCTGCGTGGGGGGCCGATCCGGCGATGGGAAGGTGATGGGGATTGACTCCTCTGGCCAAGGCATCAGGCCTGGGCCAGGGCAGAGCCAGTGATTGCAGGGAGATGGGGGTCCCCTGCCCAGTCCTGAAGCCTGGGCCAGAGGCTGCAGGCTTGGGCTGGGGGCGGGGCAAGCGGCTATTTGTGTGAACTACAGAGGAAACACCTTTTCTGACTGCTCATTGGCTAAGCTCCCTGTATGCCATTGGTAATATTCTTAGTAACTTGAGTAATAAGAATCCAAAAAGGTGATCTAGGGTTTTTCACCACACTCCTGGCGAAAGAAATGAAGGTCCGCTGCTGGAGGGCTAAGAAATGTCATATCCTGCCCTAGCCAGTTTGGCTAAGTGGATAATGCCTCGGCCTGCCCATGGCAGGGTCTGAGTTCAATTCTGACCAAGGG
>NW_006290752.1:0-240 GCF_000327345.1 Myotis davidii
GGCTGTGTGGGGCAACCAGGCTGGCAGGGGGTTTACTGAGGGACAACCAAATGACTTAACAGCAGGCTGCATAGGGTGACCAGGCCAGCAAGGGTGGCAGTTTGGGGCAACCAGGCCGGTAGGGGGGAACAGTTAGGGGTGACCAGGCTGGCAGGCAGGTGAGCAGTTAGGAGTCAGCGGTCCCAGATTGTGAGAGGGATGTCCTGACCATGGGGATCAGGCCTAAACCGGCAGTCAGAC
>NW_006290753.1:0-832 GCF_000327345.1 Myotis davidii
TACGCAAGAGCCTTAGCGATCCTCATTGTAGAAGTTACAATGGAGCTGAGTTATACACAGTTAGCCAGGTAAATTCAACAGTGAATGTTCTCAGAACACATGACAAACTTCTGGGGGCTTCCTTGTGATATTCCAGTTAGTGAATATATATGCCCACAGTGAATGCTGTCAAACCCGAAATATCTGATACAGATTTGGCGGTGGAAGGAACATGGGAAACGATTTTTTAAAACTTTCACTCCATCCTTTCACACCATTTGACAAAGTGAAATTACAGTTCATATGGATTTTTGTGGTGGTCTTCTTTGAAAGTCATCATTGAAAAATAAAATGAGCTGGTGTGGCTCAGTGGTTGAACATCGACTCATGAACCAAGAGGTCACTGGTTCAATTCCCAATCAGGGCACATGCCTGGGGGCCTGCAGGAGACAGCTGATCAATGATTCTTCTCATCTTTGATGTTTCTATCTCTCTTTCCTTCCCCTTGCATCTCTGAAATGAATAAACATATGTATATATATTGAGAATGAGTAGAGTTCCTCAACAATATGTGAGGAGTGATCAGACTTGAGCTGCTTCCTCTCAAAGACATTTGTATATCTTCATTCCTCAAGTCTCTACAGAGAGCTAGGAAGGAAGACGCCCTTGGGCCGACCTCACCGTTCTTCCTGCACCGGGACACACACCTCCTCCCCCCTCCCCCCCAGTTTCACTGGTCCCAGACATGCAGAGGCAAGCCCGTGGGAGTTGCTTCTCTGTGACCCAGGCGGGGTTGGTCTCAGAGGGTAAGAGCAGTTGCCTTGACTTACCAAGCACGTAAAATGGCAGCGAA
>NW_006290754.1:0-347 GCF_000327345.1 Myotis davidii
CCCCAGGTGGCCACGAACCCGCCTCCTGGCCTCTGGCGTCAGCTCTGCGAGCCAGATGGCAGTGCTGCATGGCCTGCGGGCCTCTGGAAAAGGCAACAGGAAGTGAGCAGGAGGAGCCTGGGGTGAGAAGGCGATGATCACAGCCTGGGTCCTGCCTGTCGTTCTGGGGTTCACAGCAGGAGCAGCCACTCATCCCAGTCAGCCGAGCTTCCCTCCCACCCCGTGGTAGCGCACTGACCACCATGTGGCAGCTCCTGCACTGAGCGTCTGTCCCCTGGTGGTCAGTGTGCATCATAGCAACTGACCGACTGGTGGTTCTGGTCATTCCGCCATTTGGTTGTTGGGCT
>NW_006290755.1:0-300 GCF_000327345.1 Myotis davidii
ACACACACACACACACACACACAGCTGGCAGCAGGGCGCCCGCCCAGGCCGGGCCCATGGCGCCGGAGCCGCCCCACTGACGTTCTCGCTGGTCTTCGCGTGCCACCTGGCAGCCGTTTTTATATGATCTTTCCCTTGCTGCTGGGTGGCTGTCTGGCTGGGCCCGGGAACTCAGTTCATTCTGGAAACCTCTTGCTACTCGGGTGCCACTGGTGGGCCCGGTGTGTGAGTGTGTGTGTGTGTGTGTGTGTGTGAGTATGTGAGTATGTGGGGAAGGGGAGAGGGAGGGACCCCGAAATA
>NW_006290756.1:0-256 GCF_000327345.1 Myotis davidii
CAGTGTGTGTGGGCATTAGTGTGCATGGATGGTTTGCTTGGATGGTATGTGTGGGCGATTTTGTGTGGATGTGTGCGGATGGTGTGTGTTGATGGTGTTTGGGAATTGTGTGTGTGAGTGTATGGATGCTGTGTGTGGGAGTTGTGTGTGGCTAGTGTGTGTGTGCATTAGTGTGTGTGGGCGTTGGTGTGTGTGAATAGTGGGTGTGGGTGGTCTGTGTGGTCATTGGTGTGTGCTGATGGTGTGTGTGTGGGCG
>NW_006290757.1:0-589 GCF_000327345.1 Myotis davidii
GTCCACGTGGGCCGGATGGGCCGACCTGCAGCGCGGGTAGCAGCCTCAGCTCTTGTCTCCCGGACAAGCCTGGCAGCTCTGAAAGCTCGGCGATGAGGTGGGACACAGCGCTTTTGAAGGCCGTGGAGGTGCCAGCCAGCCTCTCCACTGGGACCTTTGGAGTGAACACCCGCAGTTCCCAACCCTCCATCCCGCACGGCTCCGAGTCCTCTCCGGGGAGCACCGCGGTGCGAGGCCGCGGGAACGTCTTGCACGGCGCTCACCACACCTGCTGGCGTCCCGCACGTGGCTGGTCGTGCCAGCCTCAGGGTCCTGGGTTTCCTGAGAGAAGAGCCAAATGACATCATCTGCCTTCCCTACTGTCCGAGGCCGCTGCCTGCTTGTCTACCCCACCCACTCAACGTCACGGTCTTCCTGCTCCATGCCAAGTGCAGGGATGCGGCTGGGCCTCCAGGCAGGCTCCACGCTCCCACGGTGAATGCCGACCCCACAGCGGAGTGACTCCTGCAGTCAGAGGTTCAGAGCATCCGACTTGCCTGGCCCACCCACTGGCGGCTCCACATCAGGACCCCAGAGCCGGGGCCATTGA
>NW_006290758.1:0-445 GCF_000327345.1 Myotis davidii
GATGATCTAGAGAACCGCTCACAGGAATGCATAGCCCCCCGCCCCGCTTCAGCTCCCAGCTCCACCTTCTCACTCTTTTTCCTCCAGAACTGCTTCTGCACATTTCATTTTAGTCCACCACCTACTCATTACTGGAAAACGAAAGTAAAACAGCTCTTCTGGTAAAGTCTGGTACTATCTATAATAATAAAAGCATAATATGCTAATTAGGCCAGACATCCTTCCGGACGCCCTTCATCCAGACAAAGCCTCAGTGGGCGGGGACTGCGGCAGAGGTGTCAGGGTCCCCCGGCCATGGCAGTGGTGGGTGGGGGCCAGGAAAAAGGCCCTTGTATGAATTTCGTGCATCGGGCCTCTAGTTCTATAATGAAGTTTCTAAGACTAAGTGTGATATCTGGTTAACAATATGGTATAGAGCAGTGATGGCAAAGCTTTTGAGCTCGGC
>NW_006290759.1:0-816 GCF_000327345.1 Myotis davidii
GGGACCCACTGGGTGGGGGACAGCCAAGCCCCCCGGGACCCACTGTGCGGGGGACAGCAGAGCCCCCCAGGACCCACTGGGTGGGGGACAGCTGAGCTCCCCAGACCCACTGTGCGGAGACAGCGCTCTCCTGGGGGCCTGTCTCTGACGCCCTTGTTCTGGGCGCGTGCGTCTGAGGCTGTAGACAGGTTGGATGGCGAGGGGTGTTCCCTCCCCCGTCCCCCCTGCAAGGCTGCTGCCTGGCCTAGAGCTGGGGGGTCTGTCCTGCCTCTGGGGTGCTGGCCCCTCGGACCTCCCCCATTCACCGCTGCCCCCCCCCCGCCAGGCCTCACCCCAGGAAGACAATGATGAAGTCCAGCGCGTTCCAGCCGCTGCGCAGGTAGGCGTCCGGGTGGAAGAGGAAGCCGTAGGCGATGATCTTCATGGCGGCCTCGATGGAGAAGACTATGAGGAAGAAATACTCCAGCTTCTCCTGCGGGGTGAGAGCGGCCGACCGTCCTCTGAGCGTCCCCAGCGCACACCGCCCTTCCCTCCCCAGGCACACTGTTCCCAGCGGCCTCGGGACCTGGGCACCTGCCTGAATTCCCTCGTCCGCCCCCACCTTGTGGCCACACAGGCCTTCCCTCGGGAGTCATCCCTACCTGAGGCCTCCCTCACATTCACATCTTTCCCCCCCTCAGCTCGCGTGGACGACTCGCTGAAATAAACCACCAGGCCCGTTTCTATCCTGTTGGCCATTACTCCCACCCACTGAGCGATCAACTCTGTGAAGTGTGGGGACTGTTTTTATTTTATTTTATTTTATTTATTTTTTAT
>NW_006290760.1:0-407 GCF_000327345.1 Myotis davidii
TGCTATATGTCCAAATAATTTTGCTAAAAAAACAAAAAGCAAAAAACAAAAAACAAACAAACAAAAAAACTTAATTGTCCTGTTAGAAAAAAAATAGTATAGTTTTAAGGGCTTAATTTCTGTAAAGATGAAGTTTGGAGAAAATAGTCGTGTATTTTCTGTAACATCCTCTTACTTACCTAGAGTCTGATTTCTTACCTTAAACTTTGGACCAACTTTGTGCAAGCTGAGAGCATTGTGGAAGACACTGAGAATTCTGGTTGTAAATGCTGTTGGATGCCCTCTCAGCAGTGTTTCATGCACATGTGAAGCGATCATCAATCTGGGGATGATTTGGGGGAGAACAAAGTGCTTTTAAATTGAGAAACTATCTTGGGGGGGATTATATCATCATCTCTTTAACACTA
>NW_006290761.1:0-269 GCF_000327345.1 Myotis davidii
TGATGACTAGGTAAACTAGACTTATTGTGGTGTGTACTTCACAATATATACAAATATCAAATCATTACATTGTACACCTAATACTAATGAATGTCAATTATCCATCAATTAAAAATAAAATGAATTTTATTAATACAGTAGATAAATGAAAACAAAAAAATTAGAGGATAAAATGACTGATAGGATTTCTCCCAGGCTGGAAAAATCACTAAATCTTTTGGAAGATAAAAAGAGAGGAACTGCCCTAACCGGTTTGGCTCAGTGGATAG
>NW_006290762.1:0-420 GCF_000327345.1 Myotis davidii
GGTCTTACTGAGACATGCTTTATGGCCTAACATGTGGGCTTTCTGCAAAGGTTCATTGTGCACTTTAAAAGAACTGGCTTTTTTGGATGGAGTATTTTATATATCTCTTTTAGGTCTAGTTCGTTTATATATAGTGCTGAAGTCTTCTTCAGGGACAGTTTCTACTGAGCACTTCTTTCTATGAATGGGCCATAATTCCCTGTTTTTTACACGTCTTATCATTTTTGTTGAAAACTAGACACTTTAAATAATATAATGTGGCAATTCTGAATATAAGATTCCTACAACCTCATCAGGATATTTTGTTTTTGCTGTTTATTGTTGCTGCTGCTGTTTGATGGTGAATTTTCTGGGTTGTACATTCTGTAATGTCTGTGACCTTCGTCAGGTGCAGCAGCTGGCATCTCAGCTCATGTAACT
>NW_006290763.1:0-374 GCF_000327345.1 Myotis davidii
ATAAAAACTATTTTAAGCAAATAAATAAACTAGACATTTTTACAAAGTGCCAGCAGCAAAAGCAAGCACTGTTTAAATTCTCTATTTATGACCATTAATTTTATAAAACAAAACAAAAACACTCTGAGGGTTTTTAGGATAAAGTTCTAGAGAAAAACCACATCTTTCTGCAAGGCCATGCAAACTTTTATCTGTAGACATGTAGATGGAAGCTTAGTTCAAGCTGTTTCCTGGAATTCTCTCCACACAGATTCAGAACAAGGAACTTCATGAGTCCTCTGAGTGAACATGTGACTAGTCTCCCAGATGTGGACTTAAGCAATTCAGGCTGATCCCTGACAGGTAATCAGTTGGTTAGAGCATCCTCCTGATAA
>NW_006290764.1:0-380 GCF_000327345.1 Myotis davidii
AGAGAGAGAGAGAGAGAGAGAGAGAAGGGGATGGAGAAGGGAGACATGGTGGATGGATGGCGAGGGGAGAGAGGAGAGCGGAGAAAGCAAGATCCCAAATCATTTTTTTTTTAAAAAAATAAACCCATTATTGTTCTAATGGGATAAACAGGATACGCTTACTGGATTATTATCGCACTTTTACATTATTGGTCTAGTTTGGGGCTATTCCTAGAATCGTGACTCTCACCCTCACGTCCGTATCCGTATCCATTCAGGCCATTCCTGGAATTTCCCATCTCACCATCACATTATTGCCTTAAAATAGATTTTTATGGATTTCAGAGAGGAAGGGAGAGGGAGAGAGAGAGAGAAACATCCATGATGAGAGAGAATCAGGG
>NW_006290764.1:4156-5157 GCF_000327345.1 Myotis davidii
GGGCCCTGGCCGGTGTGGCACAGTTGGTTGAGCATCGACCCATGAACCAGGAGATCACGGTTCGATTCCCAGCCAGGGCACATGCCCATGTTGCAGGCTTTGTCTTCAGTAGGGGGTGTGCAGGAGGCGGCCGATCAGTGATTCTCTCTCATCATTGATATTTCTATCTTCCTCTTCCCTCTTCCTTCTTTTCTGAAATCAATAAAAATATGTTTAAAAATGATAGATAAATAAGTAACCAGCAGGTGCTTCCTAGGCCCACCTACGGCATCTTGCTCTAGAGAGCAGTGACCCTCAGAATGCAGAGGCGACTACACCTACCATGACTGACAGCCACTGAGTGCCAGGTCTATGCCAAGAGTTTACACAGATTGTCCCACATACGCCTCCCAGTAACCCTGGGGAGAGGCTCTCTGCTCACTCTTCTTCCTTTCTTTTTTAAATATATTTTTATTGGGGTTTTTTTTAGAGAGAGAGAGGAAGGGAGAAGGAGTGAGATAGAAACATTGATGAGAGAGAAACATTATCGATCGGCTTCCTCCTGCATGCCCCCCTACAGGGGATTGAGCCCGAAACCCGGGCATGTGTCCTGACCCAGAATCGAACCCGGGACCTCCTGGCTCCTGGGTTGATGCTCAACCACTGAGCCACACTGTGTATTCAAAATTCAATTTATATTCATGTTAGAACGACACTCAAATTTGAAATTTTCAAGGGTGACCTTGTGCGTGAAATTGCTAGGCCCCGCCCACCTGCCCGCCGCCCCTTCCCTGACACCCTAACTTCTCCACCCGGAGCTCGAACGTGCCTGGCCCCGTCCGCAACCCCTCGGACCTTTTCTGGCCACTACAAGCCCCGCCCTCGGACCCTCCTCCTCCGGGCACCTGCCGGCTTCCGCCCAATCTCTGGACCAACGCAGTGTCTCCGCCCCACTGTGTACGTGCACGCAGCCTCCTGCTGACCGGTCATAACGGCGTTACAACCATTTGCATATGGCGTGA
>NW_006290765.1:0-767 GCF_000327345.1 Myotis davidii
TAGAGCCCTGAGTTATATAGACTTGGAGACTGTCGGGTGCAGCAGCCTGGACTGAAACCCTCCACGAAGGGTGTGCCAGCTTGGCCGTGCTGCTTCTCTGAAATGGGGACGAGGGCAGCGCACATGCCCCTCCATAACCTGTGGAGAAGGGAGGGAGCACAGGCCGCAGCTGAGCCCCACACAGGAGGTATCCCCCGTGGGCGATGGCTGGGATGCGATGCTGCACGTGATGCCGGCTCATTAGCGGAGGCCTGGCTAATACAGTTACAACAGTTCCAGGGAAGAATACAGTTACAACAGTTCCTTTGTAGAGAGAAGAATACAGCCTGCTTCACAGTCTCTGTATTTTGCTCTGAAGCCTCCATCTTCATGAGATTTTGGCTAACAATGATTTGGCACCTGCTCTGTTCCCTACAAAGTGCTGGGGACACAGAAAGGGACAAGTCACTATTCCAAGCTTATGGTTTGGGGGAAAGAGGGAATGGAGTGACGGAGACAGACATGTAAGTACAGTTACAACCGGACATGGTGCCTGGCGGGCACAGAGCCCTAAAGAGTCCATCAGGTCAGGGAGGGGGTGGGGCATCCAGAGACCTGCCAGGCAGGGAAGATGCCCCTGAGGAGCCACAGTGAAGCCGGGCATTGAAGGGCAGTGAGGGGCTGGCTGGGTGAGGTGGCAAAGGACACTTTGGGCACCAGGACAGCAGATGCAAAAGTGTGGTGACCAGAAAGCACCTGGAGTGAGCAGTGGAGGCTGATGGAGGGTC
>NW_006290766.1:0-5910 GCF_000327345.1 Myotis davidii
GTGTGATCACATGCTAATCATTCTCTGAACACTATTGACCAGCAGTGACTTTTGGATTTAAATTTGAAGACTATAGTTGTAGACATGTATACTTATTTATTTTAGTAAAATTGCTACAGTGTTTTTTCCAACCTTTGGCCTATTCACCAAAATTTGTTAAAAATAACAGTGGCTCAGTCTGCTTGGTTCAGTACTTGAGCATCAATCTATGAACCAGGAGGTGATGGTTCAATTCCCAGTTGAGTCATATGCCTGGATTGTGGGTTTGATCCCCAGTGTGGGGCCTGTAGGAGGCAGCCAGTCAGTGATTCTCTCTCATTATTGATGTTTCTATGTCACTCTCCCTCCACCTTCCACTCAAATCAATAGTGAAAATTATTTAAAAATAACTGAATTAATTACAAAATAAAACCTGTTGATATCATTATAAACAAATCTTGGTGAAAAGCATTTTAAAATTAACAGAGTGTTAAAGGTTCATGCAGGACATATGGACTGGGAATTTTGTCAGTTAAGTACTAAGTCTGTTACATCATGGTCCACAAAATTGAGGATTTACTGTATTATGAACCAAAGAATATCTGAGTGAAGAAGGGACTAGGGCAGTGATGGTGAACCTATGACACGCGTGTCAGAGGTGACACGCGAACGCATTTTTTGGGTTGATTTTTCTTTGTTAAATGGCTAAATATCAAAAATATGTCTTTGTTTTACTATGGTTGCAAATATCAAAAAATTTCTATATGTGACAGGGCACCAGAGTTAAGTTAGGGTTTTTCAAAATGCTGACACACCGAGCTCAAAAGGTTCGCCATCACTGGTCTAGGGTGTGCAAGTGAACGTGGGTATTGGGGGGTTGAAAGGCACATGACTTCACTGGGTTAGGCTCTACCCACCATTAGAGGATATCAGCATCTGTGTAGTGGACATTGACAAACATGGAAACATTTTCTGAAGAAGTTGGTGGATGAAATGGTCTGGAATTGAAACAGGTCTGGAAATGACCTTGATTCTCCTGTTCTTGGCTCATATCAGCTTGATGTCCCGGGATCTGGCTGTTAATGTGCAGTACCTGTGCTAGCAGCATCAGCTGGGAACACTTGGGGATATAAATTCCTGGTCCTGCCCCAGTCCTACTTGGCTTGAGGTCCACAAAACTGAGTTTCAACAACTTTCCCGATGACTGTGATGAACAGACACACTTCTCCAAAAGGAGAGAAAGGTGGAGGGTTCAAATGCAATGGGAGTCTTTTTCTCCCACTTCACTCAAACTTTACATTTCATTTTGTTTTCAAAGGGAAAGCTCCAGAGAAACATGATGCCCAAGACTTTAGCGAAGAAGAGACAACTGGTTTTAGCCATGAGCAAACGGAGACGTCGGGAAAGGACTGAACATCCAATGAGGCTGACCAGCTGCATTTTTAAAAGTGCCGTCACCAAGGTTACTGCCCATCCTGACAATGTGGTCAGGCGCAGGCGGCAGGAGGAGACCTTGGAGAAGCCCCAGCAGATAAGTGCCTACAGAAGACTGCAGGGACTCCAGGCCTGCAGCAGTGAAGGGGAACTTCTATCATGCAAATCTGACTTCCGTGAACTTGCTATTATATCTCATTCTAACATAAATTGTATCTTTGTTTTAATTTAATTAATTAATTATTATGTGTTGTTGTTTAAACCTCATGTGAGGATATTTTTTATTTTGCCAAAATTCTAATTCACACATAAGACATGCTATGTAATAAAAGGCTAATATGCAAATTGACTGCATGGTGTAATGATTGATCACTATGATGCACACTGACCACCAGGGGGCAGATGCTCAATGCAGGAGCAGCATGCCCCCTGGTGGTCAGTGCACTCCCACAGGGAGAGCCCCACTCAACCAGAAGTCAGGCTCAGGGCTGGTGAGTGCAGTGGAGGTAGGGGGAGTCTCTCTCACTTCAGCAGCAGTTGAACAGCCCCGAGAGTTCCTGGACTGTGAGAGGGCCCAGGCTGGGCTGAGGAACCCCCCTGAGTGGATAAATTCATGCACAGGGCCTCTAGTTATAATTTAATTAGTACCTATACTACTTGCATCCTTATCTGTTACTAAAAACGACCTGGATGACTTGCTTAGAGTGAACCTTAGATTTTTAAGAAGGAAATGTTGTTTGGGAAGATTTTACATGGAGAGAACCACAGCAGCTGGCTCATTGTCTTGGCCCTGACACTAGGTCCTGAGTCAAGAAATTTGTTCACCTGCTCACAGCATCTGGGACATTTTAATCTTTCAACACCCCTTATAACAAATTACAGCAGCAAAATTACAGCAGAGTTGATCTGAACATTGCTATGTAACAACAAAATTCAATTATAAAATTGTGATTGGTGATTAAAACCTATGGTTTAAAATCTGTGCCTTAAAATTTTAAAGCATTGGAATACTTCATATAGTCACAGCAGAATACACATTTTTTTTCAAGTTCACATGGGAACCTTCACCAAGACAACATATTCCAGGACATTAAACACAGCTTAACAAATTTGGAAGACCAGAAGTCATAAAAGAAGCTCTCACACCACAGGCATTAATCTAAATATCAATAATAGCAAGAGAGTTCGTAAACATTCATGTATGTTAATATTCAATGACACACTTCAAAATAATACATGGGATCAAAGAAAAAGTCTCAAGAGAAATAAAAAATGATTTAAACTAAATAAAATAAAATTACAACTTCTCAAAGACTGTGAGATGCAGCAAAGGCAATGCCTAGAGGAAAATTTGTGCCTTTGAACAAATACATTAGAAGAGAAAGATATATAATCAAATAATGTAGGTTTTCATTTTAGTAAACAACAAAAAAAAAGCTAATTAAACTCAAAACAAGCAGCCCAGCTGCTGTGGCTCAATTAGTAGAGCTTTGTCCCATGCACCAAAAGGTCATTTTGATTCCTGGTCAGGGCACATGCCCAGCTTGCTGGTTCGATTCCCCAGGAGAGGGCAAGCAGGAGATAGCCAATCAATGTTTCTTTCTCATGGATGTTTCTATCTTTCTCTTTACCTTTCTTTCTCTAAACAGTCAATAAAAACATCATTTTTAAAAAGCAAGCAGAATTAAATAATAAAAATTGGAAATCAATATAATTGTGGGAAATCAAGGAAGAAAAATTTAAAAAGCTGTTTTTGGACAAGATTAATAAAATGCATAAGCATTTAGTAAGCAATATAACTTTTAAAAAAAGGAAAGAAATTACATCATAGGATTAATGGTTAACTCTATAGTAAAGCCTCTACAGTTCAGGTGTCTCTGAGGACACTCCAGGTGCCTGTTGTATGGCTATCTATTCGTCTAGAGACTTCGATGGTAGGGGTACCACAAAAGTAACAGCATAAATGGGCTCTTCAAGTTAGGAATACCTTACCTTCCAAACACCAAAAAAATCTAGACAGTGTTGTGGGTGCTGAGAGGGACTAGAGCTAGTTCTTCATGTTTTGAGAAAGGGAGTGACCTATTTACTAAAAAGATTTTTTAAATGTAACCAATAGGTCAGGGCTTAATGGATGAGGCAGTGGCACATCCAGTTTGTGTGAGCCCCTCTTTCCAATCTATCTCCTAAAGGTCAAACAAATGTCCACAAAGGAGAATGTCATTAATGTAATGTCACAGCTCCCGGGGCAAAGTGAACACAGCTCAGACCCCACCTACAGAAGCTCTGTGCAGTGGCAGTAATGTTGAGCTTCCTTGAAAGGAACCAGGTAAAGGTGTGTCCTCTCCCTTTGGAGGCGCAGGCCAACTGCAGCTGAGACTGTGGACATAGGCATTAACAAAGCAGACTTACCTAAATCTATGGTAGCAGAGTATGTGCCAGTTGCTGAGTGAACAGAGTCAGTAATTCCCATAAAGCTGCAGGCTGGGAATAGGAGTTTATTTGGTGGGATCATAGACTCAAGGTGGTGGTAATTCACTGTGAGGTATCAGTCATTCTTTCCTGGTTTAAGATCAGATCAAATTTAGGTGTTCAAAGGACAAGCACTGGGAATAATCATTTGTTCCTAAAAGGTTTCTGTAACAGTTTTCTCCCTCCCTCCCTTCCTTCCTTCCTTCCTTCCTTCCTTCCTTCCTTCCTTCCTTCCTTCCTTCCTTCTTTTCTTTCTTTCTTCCTTTTGTTAATCCTTACCTGAGGATATACTTTTTCCACTTCTATTTTAGAAAGTAGAAGAAGGGGTGGGGAAGAGAGAGAGAAACATTGATGTGAGAGAGACACATTAACTGCTTGTTTCCTGCATGCACCCCAAAGGGGCAGGGAACCTGCAACCCAGGCACATGCCCTTAACTAGAAAATTTTTTACATATAATGTGCTTGGTCATTCAAACAAAAATTTAGGCCTTAGCTGGTTTGACTCAGTGGATAGAGCGTCAGTCAGCAAACCGAAAGATCCCAGGTTTGATTGTCAAGGGCAGTCTGACTCCAGTCCAGGGTAAGTGCCTCAGTTGCAGGCTCCTACTAGGCCCCGGCCCTAATTGGGGTGTGTGCAGGAGGAAACAAACCCCTGTGGTTCTCTCACATTATTTCTCTCTGTCTTCCCCTCTTCCACTCTCTCTAAAAATCAATGGAATAATATCCTTGGGTGAGGATTAACAAAATCAATAAATTTAGTTCTGTAATCAGATATCATTAGTTATTTCTTCCCTAATCTCTTTGGCATCAATAATTGTATATATTTTCTTTTTTTATGCCTCTTAATCTCTCACCCTCCATCACTCCTCTCTTTCTCGCTGTCTCTGTCTTGGCCTAACTGTTTCTCACATCACTTACTTATCCCTACCACCATATGAGCCGTGCATTAGTCTACCAACTCTTCCCAGATGAAAACCAACTGGGGCAGTGACTTTGTTGGGTTAAATTCTAAATCCCATGTTTCAGTACACAACTTGGCATAAATAGATGCCCCTCCAAATAGACGTCCCTCCACACTGGGACTTCTTGGGTAATGGGTGGGGTAGTATTGATTACGCAGGATAACAGGAGTGCAATGAGATTTATGGTTTCTCCTTCAGAAAAATACCTCCAAAGACAGAAATGAGAGATTTAAAAGATGTACTTATTGGATTTACATTTTAAATAGATGATTGTGACTGAGTTTTATAAATGGGTTACAGAGAGAAAGGATTTTAAATCTTAGGCCAGTGATGGCAAACCTATGACACGCGTGTCAGAGGTGACACGCGAACTCATTTTCTTGGTTGATTTTTCTTTGTTAAATGGAATTTAAATATATAACATAAATATCAAAAATATAAGTCTTTGTTTTACTATGGTTGCAAAGATCAAAAAATTTCTGACACGGCAGCAGAGTTAAGTTAGGGTTTTTCAAAATGCTGACATGCCGAGCTCAAAAGGTTCGCCATCACTGTCTTGGGCAGTGATTATCAGAGAATAGCACTCATTCTTTAATTCTGGTTGAGTCCATTTGCTTGCAATATTGAGAATGTTTTTAGTTTGAATAATTTCTTTCAATAAATACCATCCAAGGGCCAAGCAATAAGTGAATATGGCAATTTAACACATTGCAGTCCACATTAGACTCCTCTTTATGGACTATCCAGCTTAGTGAGAAAAATAATATGAAAGAAATAGGTAATTATGCACATACATAGGAAAAGTGAAAAAAAATCAACACAGAAAATCTCAGATTAAGTTTTTTTTAAAAATATATCATTGATTTTTTACAGAGAGGAAAGGAGAGGAAGATAGAGTTAGAAACATCAATGAGAGAGAAACAACTATCAGCTGCCTTCTGCACACCCCCTACTGGGGATGTGCCCACAACCAAGGTACATGCCCTTGACTGGAATTGAACTTGGGACCCTTCAGTCAGCAGGCCGACGCTCTATCCACTGTGCCAAACCCCTTTTAATTTCTTGT
>NW_006290766.1:5969-9186 GCF_000327345.1 Myotis davidii
TAGGGATAGAGTGTTAGAAACATCTATGAGAGACAAACACGGATCAGCTGCCTCCTGCACACCCCCTATTAGGGATGTGCCCACAACCAAGGTACATGCCCTTGACCAGAATCGAACCTGGGACCCTTCAGTTTCCTCCTACACACACCCCAAGGACACTCTATCCACTGAGCCAAACTGGTTAGGGCTCAGATTAATTTTTATTGCTGGGTCAGAGAAGGCCACTCTGCGTAAATGACATTTTACAGGAAATATGAAAGATGCTCAAAAATTATTCAAAAGTTGAGAATGTTTACATGGATTCCAAAGAGTGGATGGGTGGTACTCAAATGTCATGTAATCTGTTAGTTCTTCCCTAATCCCTTTGTCATCAATACTTGTAGCTATTTTCTTTCTTTATCCCTCCTAACCTCTCATCCTCCATCTCTCCTTTTTCTGTCTGTGTCTTGGTCTTACTATTTCTCACATCACTTTCTTATACCTAACACCGTACCAGACATGCATTAATCTAGTGGAGTGACAGGGTGTCCAAAAAGGCACTGGCTTACACAGGATATTAGCACCAACAAGTGACTAGGGGACCCTTAGTGCTGAATTATTTGGGGAACTGGTTGGTTGAACATTGCATCTGGTCTCTGTGAGTTGAGTCACTGATACTAGCAGTAATTGCATGCATGAATGGGCAGATAGATATCTAAGCCTCAGGGTTGAAGGCAGATTATACCCATTCTATGTGCATATCTAGTTCATTGATGGTTTTTGTAGACAGAGGAATGAATGGGATGGCCCAGAAAGGGTGTGTGTGAATGTAGAACAAATGTAAGAGCAGGACTGACTTCTAAGAAGCATCAATTCTGTAAAGTCATATGAAAGAGCAGAGATTAACAGGGAGGAGTTGGAGAGTTAAGTGGGTTATTTACAGTGAATGTCTTTCTGAAATAAAGGACACTATGGTAAAAATATGGTATTTCTGAGTTACAATAAAACTGGATATAACAGAATAATTCGGATAAGGGGTGTGTCTGTTAAAGCTGAAAGTATGTTGTATAATAAAGTAGGCTTTCCCAATGTGTAGGTTAAACATTTGACAAATAAGCCTGGGCAGTGTGACTAAGTGGTTGAATGTCAACTCATGAACCAGAGGGTCACAGTTCAAATCCCATCAGGTCAGATGGCCGGGGTGTGGCCTCAAGGATCCCCTGTAGCAAGCATACAGGAAGCAGCTGATCAATGATTCTCTCATTGTTGGCATTTCTACTCTCTCTCCCTCTCGCTTCCTCTCTCTGAAATCCACAAAAACGTATTTTTTAAGAAAAGAAAAATTTGACAAATTAGCCTACCTGTTTTTATTTACGTAGACATTTATGTCATCGAAATTAAGTATATATAAAGGTTTAATTTCAAAGAAAACTTTTCTATATGTATTACAGCAATTTTAAATATATACCCAATAGATCATAAGTGGGAACACTGGCCTGCATCCATTGAAACTCCTGCAGAAAGTTACCCCACAGACGGCAGGACCAATTACCTCGAGTGATGCAGTGTGATCACCTGCAACACTGTTGATGAGCAGTGACAGTTAGACTTAAATATGAAGACTATAGTTGTACATATGTAATTTTTATTTATGTTGTTAAAATTGCTAGTGTTTTTTCCCAACATTTTTAAGTCCGATAAATCATTGTCCACACAACTGAGGGTTTAGTTTATTATGAAGCAAAGAATATCTGAGTAAAGAAGGGACTAGGGTGTGCAAGTGAAAGTGGGTACAGGGGGGTTGAAAGGCGCATGGCTTCACTGGGTTAGGCTCTACCTACCGTTAGAGGGTATCAGCATCTGTGTAGTGGACATATACAAAGATGGAAACAAGGAACCATTTTCTGAGGAAGTTGGTGGATGAAATGGTCTGGAATTGAAACAGGTCTGGAAATGACCTTGATTCTCCTGTTCTTGACTCATACTAGCTTGATGTCCCAGGATCTGGTTGTTAATGTGCGGTGCCTGTGCTAGCAGCATCAGTATCCTCTGGCAACACTTAAGAATGCAAATTCTTGGCCATGCCCCAGTCCTACTTGGCTTGAGGTCCACAAAACTGAGTTTCAACAACTTTCCAGATGACTGTGATGAGCAGACACTTCTCCAAAGAGAGGAGGGCAGAGTGTCCAAATGCAATGGGAGTTTTTTTCCCCCACTTTACTCAAACTTTACATTTCATTTTGTTTTCAAAGGGAAAGCTTCAGAGAAATATGATGCCCCAGACTTTAGCGAAGACGAGACAACTGGTTTTAGCCATGAGCAGGTGGAGACTCAGTGATAGGTCGGAACTTCCTAGGAGGCTGACCAGCTGCATTTTCAAGAGTGCAGTCACCAAGGTTACTGCCCATCCTGACAATATGGTCAGGCACAGGCAGCAGGAGGAGACCTTGGAGAAGCCCCAGGAGATGAGTGCCTACAGGAGACTGCACGGGCTCTAGGCCTGCAGCTGTGAGGAAGAACTTGTAAATACTTTCGATGTGACAAATATGATGAGAACTAGAAGCCCAGTGCACGAATTCGTGCACAGGTGGAGTCCAGCCAGCCCACCCCAATCAGGGCTAATCAGGCCAAGCTGGCTAGGGGGAGGGGACTCAGGAGGTTGGCCAGCAGTCCCCACCCCCTGGTCAAACTCTCGTTCAAAGGGACAATTTTCATATTAACCTTTTATTATGTAGGATAACTGCACCAGGAAGTGTAGGTGAATGCCTGGGCCATGCTGGTCCTGGGTCTCTACATACCAGCCCCCAGCCCAGGGCAGCACAATTGTTACATTGGGCAGAGAAGATCCCAGGAGCAGGTCTCTGTGGCTTACAGCTTCTCTGCAAGAAGGTGGTCACCCATGGAGACATCCAGAGACAGATTCTCAGAGTGAAGAAGGCAAGAGAGAGACTGGCTATGACTTTGAGGGCAGACAGGCTGGCCAGGGAGGCAGAGAGCCAGGAGTGAAGAAGAATGTTTTGATTTCATGCAAATCTGACTTCCGTGAACTTGCTATTATATCTCATTCTAACATAAATTGTATCTTTGTTTTAATTTAATTAATTATTATGTGTTGTTGTTTAAACCTCATGTGAGGATATTTTTTATTTTGCCAAAATTCTAATTCACACATAAGACATACTACATAATAAAAGGCTAATATGCAAATTGACAAAAAAAAAAAAAAAAGAGCAGAGAA
>NW_006290766.1:9258-16503 GCF_000327345.1 Myotis davidii
CTTATAATACTTACACTCAAGGAAAAGATACCTACTTTACAGAGGTTTTTTTTACAGAGATTTTTAAATGGTAGATTAGTTTCCATAAAATCTGATTTTATTATGCTTGCTAATATAGAAAGATTGAAACATCAATGATGAGAATCACTGATCAGCTGCCTCCTGCATGTCCCCCACTGGGGACTGAGCAACCCAGGCATATGCCTTGGACCAGAATCGAACCTGGGACCCTTCAGTCCCCAGGCCTACGCTCTATCCACTGAGCCAAACCAGCCAGGGAAAACCTCATCTGATTTTTACAGAGAGGAGGGGAGAGGAAGATAGAGTTAGAAACATCTGTGAGAGAGAAACATAGATCAGCTGCCTGCTGCATGCCCCCTACTGGGGATTAAGCCCACAACCAAGGTACATGCCCTTTACCACAATTGAACCCAAGAACCTTCAGTCCACCAACCGATGCTCTACCACTGAGCAAAATCAGTTAGACCCCATTCATTTTTTTAGAGAGAATGGAAGGAAGGGGGAGAAACAGAGAGAGGGAGACACATCGATTGGTTGCCTTCCCCATGAACCCCGACCTGGGGTCCGTCAATCCACACACTGATAGCTCTATCCACTGAGTCAAAATGGCTAGGGATATTTTTATTTTTTGGCCAAATTCTAATTCAGACATAAGATATTATAATATAATTTCATTAGCACTTATGCCACCTGTTACTGCCTTATGTTACTAAAGTAACCTTAGATTCCTTTTTTTAAAAAGAAATTCTTATTCTAATTTTTCCCCATTTTTTATTGATTTCAGAAAGGAAAAGAGGGAGAGAGAGATAGAAACATCAATGATGAGAGAGAATCATTGATCGGCTGCCTCCCGCACATCCCCTACTGGGGATTGAGCCCGCAACCCTGGCATGTGCCCTTGACCACAATCAAACCTAGGACCCTTCAGTCCACAGGCCAACACTCTATCTACTGAGCCAAACCAGTTCAGTGGACTTTCTTGTTTGGTTGATGGTTTCCTTTGCAGTGAAGGAGCTTTTTATTTTGATGTAGTCCCATTTGTTTATTTTCTCCTTAGTTTCCTTTGCCCTAGGAGCTGTATCGGTATGTGGTATTTTGTGATATTTTGTGGAAGAGCCACACTCAAGGGGCCAAAGAGCCACATGTGGCTCGCAAGCCGCAGTTTGCCAACCACGGAGCTAGGGCAACAAGGCCAAGTCTTACCCAGTTGAAGAGAAAGATGTCACATACCTCCTTCATGAAGGTACTTGGTGACTATGATGAACCAAGACAAAAATATATTTTATAACCATGTCTCACAATATGACAAAAGTGGCAATTCCAAATTTTAAAAATGGCTAATATTGCCCTCTTCTTACTAATGTGACTTACCAGGGCATCTTACAAAATAAGTGTAGCTTCATTACATTGCCTCCTAAACAATAAGGTTTGTGATGACCAATAACATACTACGTTGACCTCCTCAAAACCTTGAACAGCCACAATAGCACCTATCACATGCCAAACCCTATACAAGTCCTGATCAACCTTTCATGTCACACAGCACAGTCGTGTGTACTGTGTGGTCATTCTTACTATTGGAATTCATTACACCCTTCTCTTTGACTACATCCTCGATCATACAGGCCATTGGCAAGAGGGCAATGAAAAAAACCACGATTTACAGTTTTGGTATTAAGACTGAATGGCAATTAGTGTCATGACAAAAACTGTAACTATAAAAAAATAATAATAAAATATCCCTTAAGAAAAAATACTTGAACATGAATGAATATAAAAAAATTAACCCATGTGGTACAATTATTAATGAGGAGAATTACAAAGTTTCTTTGAAAATCCATAATTGTTATGAGACATTTTAACATGTCTTCTCAGGAAATAAAAAACACAATATTTGTTAGCATACCAGAGCTTAGAAAAGAGTTAATAAAATGCTTTTATGAAACAACTATAGAAGTGTTCATTTGACTACAAAATACATGTACTTTTACTCACATACAACGAAACATGACTGAACTATATTGAAGGATTACATGCAACTACAAGTAACAGTCAACACCCAGTCTTTCTGACAGGTGTAATTTTTTTTGACAGCACCATTGTAGATGTCATGGTGAATAAGAAAAACATACTAAATGGCACTGATAACTATAGGAAGGTGTTTCCTATACAAATTAGACCTTATACAGATATGATCTAGATACAGGGGAATCAGATATGAAAGTCTGATCAGTTTCCTGGTGGACACAAGAGGGCTTACAGAAAATCCAAACTCAGATGAATCTTTGATGTGGATCTTATGAACCCATCAGTGGAAACCTACACTTCTCAGAAAATGGATATGAGCCTGGTGGGCGTGGCTCAGAGGTTGAGTGTCAACCTATGAAGCAGGAGGTCACAGTTCAATTCTCAGTCAGGGCACATGCCTGGGTTGCAAGCTCAATCCACAGTATGGGGCATGCATGAGGCAGCCAGTCAATAATTCTCTCTCATCATCAATGTTTCTATCTCTCTCTCCCTCTCCCTTTTTTCTCTGAAATCAATAAAAATATATTTAAAAAAGAAAATGGATATCAGACAGTTGGTGGTGGTTTTGAGGATAGTCTTGATTGGAAGGTCAAAGAATCCAGACAACAGGCTGGAAGATTTTGTTCTTGACACGCCTATGTCTGTCTGTCTGTGTGAATGTTGGCTCTAAAATCTGACTAATGCCTTCTTCGTTTTGGCCTTCCAAATCTCATGCAAGTGAGGCTACTAAGGAACTCTAACATGGACCATAAAGGAGTTGGGTTCTGGAAAATCAAGGTCCTAACATTACCCAATGGGAGGGGAAACCTTCCACTCTTGATTCTGTTACCCCATCACAAGTGCCTCTTCTCAATTCACCAAATAGCAGTCCCAAGGAAGAACGAAAGCAAAGGTGTAAATATGAAAATAATTCACATGTAACTATATTTTTTCCTAAATTTGCCACACATAAAATTTATTCCATGGAAAATAGAAAAAGGTTCCTATACCCACCACTCCCAAAGGGAGCTTTGTCAGAGGGAAACATAGAATATATATAATGGACTAGGGATATAAAAGACTGCCATAGCACACGAGGAAAACCCAAATACCAAACTGTCCTTTTTAATGGCCCTGTAAAACCAAACAAATAAAATATTATAAAAAAAAATCTTTAACATAACTGCATATAAAAAATAGACTTCAGTTCACCCATGTATCTCACAGGATACAAGAGAGAGAAAAAATATTACTAACTATTTTAAGAAAAGAGCACTACCTAATCAATCTTATATACTATTTTTTAAAGACTCTCATTACTATTTGACGTGAGTATTCATTTCTGGAAGTAATTAATAGAAATCCACAGCCAAATGATGAGGTATGGAAAAGGTTTTAATAAACACAATATATTTACAACATTAATGAGGACTCTTTCACATTGAAAACTTTCTGGCACATTCTATGTGGGTTAATTTCTGTCAAGCTTTCTCACATTACTTACATCTTAATTTCCTTTTTGGAGTGAATTTTCACTTGTAAGAATGTGGACCAATTCAAATCTTTCCCAAACTATTTACATTCAAGAGTTTTTATCCAGCGAGTCCTTTCATGCTTTTGAAAGAAACTGAGCTAACTGAAGCCTTTTGCAAATTGTGCACATTAATATAATTTTTCTCAGGTTCATCTTCAGATTTTGAAAGGTTGTGTGAGAAATGAAGAATTTTCCAAATTGCTTCCATATATAGAGTTCCCTCCAGTGTGAGTTCGTTCATGTTTTCGCAGATAACGGAGACAAGTAAATGCTTTACTACATATTTTACATACATACGGTTTCTCTCCAGTGTGATTTCTTTCATGTGTTTGAAAACTTTGATAACATTTGAAGGCTTTCCCACATTCCTTACATTCATAAGGTTTCTCTCCAGTGTGAGTTTTTTCATGTGTTTGTAAGGAACGGTGATCTCTGTAGGCTTTCCCACACTCCTGACATTCAAAGGGTTTCTCTCCAGTGTGATTTCTTTCATGTTTCTGAAGATCACTGGGATACCTAAATGCTTTACTACATTTTTTACATTTATAGGGTTTCTTTCCAGTGTGACTTACTTCATGTTTTCGAAGATAGTGAAGACAGCTAAATGCTTTACTACATTTTTTACACACATACGGTTTCTCTCCAGTGTGGTTGCTTTCATGTGTTTGGAAACTTTGATAACATCTGTAGGATTTCCCACATTCCTTACATTCATAAGGTTTCTCTCCAGTATGAATTCTTTCATGTATTCGTAAGGAACTGAGATATCTATAGGCTTTCCCACATTCCTTACATTCATAGGATTTCTCTCCAGTATGTGTTCTTTTGTGATATCGAAGAGAACTGGGATAACCAAATGTTTTGCTACATATTTTACATTCATAGGGTTTCTCTCCAGTGTGATTTCTTTCATGTATTTGGACACATTGATGAGAACTGAAGGCTTTGCCACATTCCTTGCATTCATAGGGTTTCTCTCCAATATGAGTTCTTTGGTGTGTTTGCAAGGAACTGGGATCACTGAAGGCTTTACCACACTCCATACATTTAAAAGGTTTCTCTCCAGTGTGATTTCTTTCATGTTTTTGAAGATCACTGGGATACCTAAATGCTTTACGACATATTTTACACTCATGGGGTTTCTTTCTGGTGTGATTTCTTTCATGTTTGCGGAGATAACGGAGACAACTAAATGTTTTACCACATTGCTTACATACATATGGTTTCACTTCTCTGTGATTGCTTTCATGCCTTCGAAAACTTTGATAACATCTGAAAGTTTTCCCGCATTCCTTACATTCATAGGGCTTCTCTCCAGTAAATTTATTTTCATGTCTTCGATAATTTTGATAATACCTGAAGGTTTTTCCACACTCCTTACATTCATAGGGTTTCTCTCCAGTGTGAACTCTTTCATGACGTCGAAGAGAACTGAGACGACTGAATGCTTTACCACACTGTTTACATTTATAAGGTTTTTCTCCAGTGTGGGATCTTTCGTGTATTTGAAGTGAAGTTGAAGAACTAAAGGTCTTCCCACATTCCTTACATTTATAGGCTTTTTCTCCATTGTGATTCCTTTCATGTTTGTCAAAACACTGAAGATAACTGAAGGTTCTCCCACATACATCATAATTATCCAGCTTTTCTCCATGATTTTGACACTCAGATGGCTTGTTTCCAGTGTGACTTCTGATGTGCATATTATGGGAAGACTGCAGCATGAAGACTTTCCCACACACACTGTATTCCCATGGTTTTACTGTAGGAAGAGATTTTTTCTTTGGACTGAGATTTGGAGTAAGGCTGAAGTTTTCCCCACATTGACTATTCTTCTCCCCTTCACAGATTCTCTCTAATACTGGGTTTCTGGAAAAAATTTAGAAGCACATTACTAATTATTTTTTCATCAATAACTTTAAAATTATTACTAGAATCTTTGAACTATATTTTCATGATTTATAGCAAAATTTTAGGTTTTCCCCCACTCTGAATGGATGATTAGAAACAATGTACTGAATGCTTTGCAAGAGGAGTTTTCCTTTGCTACTATCAAAACAGTGATATCCATGTGAAGGATTTATCAATACTCTTTCCATTTAAATTACTTTACAAGTATTGACCTTCTTTGTCATCCATAAGAAAGTAATTTGGTGGAAATTTTCTAAGTAATAAATGTGAAGCAGAAGTTATTTTGGTTGCTTCTTTTTTTAAAATATATTTTTATTGATTTCAGAGAGGAGGAGAGAGGAAGAGAGAGAAACATCAATGATGAGAGAGAATCATTGATCAGCTGCCTTCTGCATGTCCCACACTGGGATTCAAGCCCGCAACCCGGGCATGTGCCCTTGACTGGAATCAGATCCAGGACACTTCAGTCTGCAGGCTGATGCTCTATCCACTGATCCAAACCAGCTATGGCTGGTTGCTTCTTTTGAAATTTGGTAGCTTTACAGGTTTCTCACAAAAATAGTGATTTCTATTCCAAATGTGACTCACCTTTGTTTTCCCCTTTGGTTTTTGTACTGATCTTCAATGTCATAAGCTTCCCATTTCTTTCCTAAAATGCAGAGCCAGAAAATTGATTCCAAACTATTAGAAACTGTGGAGAAATTATTAGATTCTATTTCTATGATGTGCTGTGACCATGCCCAGTTTATTCACCAATGTCCTCCCTTCCCACATTCCACAGCTGAGAACAAGGCTGATCGCCAAAAAACACTTGTCCTCTAATTTACGAGGTGAAGATAAGCTGTCATCCTTACCTATGGAGGCCAGGTTCCTGAAGGTTTCCCTCATCACATCTCTGTAGAGTTTCTTCTGTGAAGGATCCAATAAGGCCCACTCCTCCAGACTGAAGTTCACAGCCACATCCTCAAAGGCCACTGAGTCCTAAAACATGCAAATATCTATATAGTAGGATGCATCAATCTGACAGCACTGGGCATTTACACTCAATTTATAGAAGGGTTACATAGGATTCTGTGGTTTCTCAACATTTATTTTATGTTTTAAGACCATCAAATTTTTGTGAGAAACATTCACCTCTTTGCTGCCCACCATTTACAGCACTCCATGAGCTGTTCAAATGAAACAAATATTATCACTTTAAGACCATCAATTTTTTTGACAAACATTCACCTCTTTCTTTGCTGCCCACCATTTACAGCACTCCATGAGGCAGATGTTAACATCTGCAATGAGGTTTCAATGAATAAAAACATAGTCAAGAACTACAAGCTTTTTCCTCTAGTTCCATCACCAAACATGAAAGTCCAGGAGGCCTGTGGAAGGACAACTTTTAACAAAGTCCAGCTGGCCATGTTCTAAATTCTTCCAGAAAATGAGAAGGAACTGTATGCAGCTGGCTGAATGGAAATATTTTTGCAGAGAAGCACTGCTCTTATCTGATGTAATATTTACCACAGATTCAGTCTTTCTTTTCTCTTTGTCTGATTTGATGGGTTAGAAGTTTATTTGGAACTCCAAGCTCAGAGAAAAGGAAGAAGGCATAGCAACTTACTCCACCAATCCCCACACTCATGTGCCTCAGGCTGCTCCTTGGCACACACAGGCACACACACTGAGGTAATAAGAGGCCAGAAGAGCTCTTTCCAGCACAACCATAGCAGTCTATCCTGGGACCTGCTGACACGGAGGAAAGGCTCAGAGCTCAGGCCACA
>NW_006290766.1:18928-20506 GCF_000327345.1 Myotis davidii
TGCCGCAACCCTTTAATACAGTTCCTCATGTTGTGGTGACCCCCAATTTCATTGTTGCAAATGGAACATAATTAAAGCATAGTGATTAATCACAAAAACAATATGTAATTATATATGTGTTTTCCGATGGTCTTAGGTGACCCCTTTGAAAGGGTCTTTCGACCCCTAAAGGGGTCGCAACCCACAGGGTGAGAACCGCTGGTCTAGAGCAAGTATGTCAAACTCATTCATGGCATGCGGCCCGCTGTAATCCACAGACTAAATTCAAATGTTCAGAGAAGCACTGGGGATAATCACTTGTTTCTAAAAAGTTTCTTATAACAGTTTTCAATCTTTGAAGGCCCTGTTTAATTTACACTGAGCCATATTAACTAAGTAAGGGGTAGGGACTATCAAGTCCCATTTTGTAAAGCCATTTAGGTGAAGAGTTAATTTAATTTAAATTCATGAATGATTGGTTCAGAGCTATCCTGCCCGCTATGGGATATTTTAGAGCACTGAATGACTATGACTGAGAAAAGGCCAAGATTTCTGATGGTTAAGGTGAGTACACCACTTTGTCCTCCATATTATAATCAGTAATTCCCCAAGATCATGAAGTTCCTCATTTTAATTTATTAAAATTCCTCAGGTATAACTGTAATTTGAGAACTAGCATGAGTCACTGTGTAAGGGTTTTTCAATTATTGCATTAGAGGAGTTGACAACATTATTTCAAAACCGATGTTTTAGAGGCTCAAAAGCCAAGGAGTCCCCTCTTATCATTTTTGTTATGTAAATTCTTTTAGTATATTTTGGATTTCCAATTGGGTCAAATTGTGGAAGGTTCCTGCAAGAATAGGGCTTCCTACGGCTGGAGCGAAGCAGAGAAGGGAGCAAAACCTGCTGAGGCAGGCTTTGCTCCCGTCTCTGCCGCCCGGCTTGTTTCACCCCTGCTTCCCTCCACCGCCCGGCCTGGCTTGTTTCACCCCCACCTCCCTCCGCCGCCTGGCCAGCTTGTTTTGTCTTCGCCTCCCTCCACCACCGACTTGTTTTGTTCCTGCCTCCGCCGCCCAGCTTGTTTTCAGCCGCCTGGCTTGCTTCGCTCCCAGCCAGTATATGTAAAGTAACTGCCATCTTTGTTGGCGGTTAATTTGCATATCGTGCTGATTAGCCAATGGGAGGCGTAGCGCGAAGATACGGTCAATTACCATGTTTGGCTATTATTAAATGCTTGCTTCGCCCAGCCAGTATATGTAAAGTAACTGCCATCTTTGTTGGCGGTTAATTTGCATATCGTGCTGATTAGCCAATGGGAGGCATAGCACAAAGGTACGGTCAATTACCATGTTTGGCTATTATTAAATAGGATATTGTGTTCAGAAAGCGGGGGAGAGAGATAGAAACATCAATGATGAGAGAGGAGAAACCAAGATGGCGGCATAGGTTAACGCCGGAGATTGCTGCCTCGAACAACCAATTCAAATTATACCTAAAAGACGGAACAGACATCATCCAGAACCACAGGAAGGCTAGCTGAGTGGAAATTCTACAACTAGGAGGAAAGAGAATATCATACCCAGACTCCGAGGAGGCGCA
>NW_006290766.1:22014-32140 GCF_000327345.1 Myotis davidii
CCCAGGCATGGACCTTTTTTAATGCCCATTTTCTCCTGTTCCCTCTCTTGTGTCCTTTTCTATTCTGTATTTTAGATCACTGGGTAAACTTCGGGTAAATTTTTCTTCTAGATTAGAAGACTTCAAATCGGTGCCTTTAGGATTAGGGGCCTCCCCCATAGAAATGGCTGCTGTGTAGGATTTAAGGACCTTGGGCTTAAGTTTGAACTAATCCCTTGGCTGTGCCACAGTGAGGCCCTGGGTGTTGTCCCCAACAACCTGGAGGATCAGAATCTGTGTTTCAGTAGAGGCAAGTGCACAGAGCAGCAGAGGTACTTAAGGGTCCTGGGGAGCACCCTGGTATTAGGGAGCCCTCTGGACTCAGCCTACCACCTATGGGCTGCCTTTCCCTATCTCTTCTCTTTCTCTCTGGAATACCTGCTCTCTCTTTTCCTTTTCTCTTTTTTTAAAGAGAGAAGGACAGAAATACTGATGTGAGAGAAACACATCGAATGGTTGCCTCCTGCACGCATCCCGACCAAGGCCCAGGTCAGGCAGGGAGAAGCCTGCAACCAAGTACATGCCCTTCACCGGAATCGCGCCCCGGACCCTTCAGTTCTCAGGCTGACGCTCTAGCCACTGAGCCAAACCACTAGGTCAGAAATACCTGTTCTGACCACCTGGTGGGCTCACTTCATTCATGAGGTATACTCATTCTTGTACCACCCCTTAGGCCCACCCTACATAACCCCAGCCTCATTTATACCTTCATACTAAAGACACAAAGGGAAAGGATCAAACACTAACTTCAGTTGCCTGTATGAGTGTCCTCAGAATAGTCATAGAGTTGCTGAAGAAAGATTTCTATCCATAGAAGTATGTCAGCTATTGTATGACAAGGGAATAGAATAAATCACCACATTTTAAACCCATCATGAAATAATAGGCCTAGACATTGATCATTGATAGCCACTGATATCACTAAAAGAGAGAGAGCTGAATATTATGTACTAATGTTTGACTCTAAGTTTTAACCTAAATTAAAGCATGCTTCTAAGTCTAACTACAATTTATCGGAACATGTAAAATAATGTGATAGAGATGAAGTCAGCAAAATCTTAGGCTATAATAAACTCTACTGGATTCCTATGATTAATCATCATTATTAATTAATTGTTTTTTAATATTGATTATTTTTAACTTTTCTACATAGAAAACCACTCCAAAACCTAAGCCTTTAGAAAGTAAATGATATAAAACTGCAGAGTATAAAAAATTTACAAATCCCTTTCTAACTGAAAACAAACAAATAAAATACCAAGGAGATTTATAACAATTTTTCATCCACTATATTTCACACTCTGAATATTTTCAAGAATGAATAGCATAGTAAATACATTCGGGGCTTGCAATTCAGCCCATACCACAAATTTCAAAAATTTACATAAGGTTTGATTTGTTTCCTCATATCAATGAAAATCAAAATTCAATTGTTTTCCTCCAATCCATTAAAACAGAATTTTATTTACTTTAGGAATAGTGTAGCCTTTTACACGTCAAGTTCTCTAGGACAGGCACATACAAAACTGACCTAAAAATGGAAAATGCACCTGAGAACTTACAAACACTCATCTCATGTTTACATGTTCTGTTGCCTGAATGGGAACAAAATTTTGTTTGGTTTTGCACAATCTCACCTTATTCACATCATTTCCCTCAGTCAAGTTATAGTTTAAAAGCCCAGATGCCATGCAGATGAGAACAAAAGGGCTGCCATATTCAAGGGATAAAGAAATCCAATGAAAAGAAACCGCAATATTGGAATCAAAACAGATAAACAGCCTACTTCCTTACACTTAAGGAAAAAACCCACATTGAGAAATTTGAATACAATCACGCCCCTGACTGAGAGAGAACCCCTAGAGTGGGAAGGATGGGAGGGACACCCGAGCAGCCCCAGGGGTAAACATGAGGGCCCACACACCCTCCCCTCCAGTAAGCATGGAAGCCTCCCTCCCCCAGGCTTCCATGCTTACCAGTGAGGAGGAAACTCTCAACCCGATTCAATTCAAGGTCCTGAACCAAATGAACTCCCCAACTCAGCAAACCTCTGTCCAGGAGTCAGGACCCTGATCCTCACAGACTTTCTCCATGTGCAAAAATTACACTCACAGTGCACCTACACTGTGGATGCAAAACGCAAACCTACTATCTAAAAATATCTAGGCCTAAGAAACTATAACCTCAGCCATGGCCGATGTGGCTCAGTGGCTAGGAGCGTCGTCCCATGCACCTGAAGGGCATGGATTCGATTCCCGGTCAGGCACGCATCTGGGTTGCAAGTTCGGTCCCCAGCCTGGTCAGGGAGAGTGCAGGAGGCAACCAATCGATGTTTCTCTCTCACATTGATCTCTAATTCATTCTCATTCTCATTCTCTCATTCTCTCTCTCTCTCCCTCTCCCCTCCCCCCCCCCCCCCCCCCCCCCTTTCTCTCTCTCCCACTCTCTTTAAAATCAATGGAAAAATATCCTGGATCCTCAGGTGAGGATTAAAAAGGAAACTATAAACTCAAAAATGGGATCACCCTCTTCCTTCACTCCCTCCCCCTTGTGCACCTGCACCCCCAGTTTTCCAGGGCTCTAGCTTCTCTCAGGGTAAAGGCTCCTGCCAACCTAGGACACCTGCAGGGGTGGTTCCCCAGGAAGATTAACTGGGTCTTTAAGAACTTCCCAGGCTCAAGGAAGTCTTGGTTTGTCACTGACCACAGGACTCTAATCCCCACTGGAGTTGCTGTGAAACCACAAAAGCCCAGTATTTTAAGTAATTCACCAAAATCACATACGCGCAGCCTCATATGGAAAGGAAGAAAATTGTCAGGGTCTTGTACTAGCCAATTAGAAAACTTGTGATGCCTGTTATTTTCAAGAAAATGTCAGTTAACTGTATTTCCAGGGAAAACATTGGTTTGTAAATAATTAAATACTTGAATGCCTCTCTCTGCAAGTCTAAACCTTGCAATTTGATTTGAAAACACC
This sequence comes from Myotis davidii, assembly GCF_000327345.1. NCBI lineage: Eukaryota > Metazoa > Chordata > Mammalia > Chiroptera > Vespertilionidae > Myotis > Myotis davidii. The sequence goes on from NW_006290766.1 coordinate 25,030, forward strand.
CAAAGTGGAAAAAAAAAAAAAAGAAAAGAAAGAAAAAAGAAAAGCCAACCACATATCTCAGAAACTTACTATACATGCTTAGAGGAATATAGAAAGAATTCTATACAAATGGAATGTAATACTGAAATATTTTATTTTTTCTGAAAGTCACCTCTTTCTTGCCTGTTTGAAAGTATTTTCTATTGTGTTTCAAGCTCTTATTAAGTATACTTTATCCCTATTGAAAAAAGAAGACTTAATCAATGCATCTTCTCAAGGTGACAAGACTCTGGGAGTGCCTCTACTCTGCAAGTCTAAATCTTGCAATTTGATTTGAAAACACCCAAAGTAAAAAAAAAAAAGAAAGAAAAAAGAAAAGCCAACCACGTATCTCAGAAACTTACTATACATGCTTAGAGGAATATAGAAAGAATTCTATACAAATGGAATGTAATACTGAAATATTTTATTTTTTCTGAAAGTCACCTCTTTCTTGCCTGTTTGAAAGTATTTTCTATTGTGTTTCAAGCTCTTATTGATTAAGTATACTTTCTCCCTATTGAAAAAAGAAGACTTAATCAATGCATCTTCTCAAGGTGACAAGACCGTGGGCGGGGCAGTGTGACAGTACAGATTATCCAGTTAAGCTTCGAAAGAGGAACCTCCATCCAAAGAACTTCTCAGGATGCCTGTGCCCTGGGAAGATCCTGGGGAAAGAGGGAAGGGGATTCCAAGCAATCTGATTTCAAGTTCTCAGCTTTCCTCTCCAGTAAAATACCCATAGACACAAAATAAATCTTTACAAACTTTGGGTCCTGTCCCAGAAAGAGCTAGGTTGGAGGCGCGGGGTTGTGGATTTGAGACCTTGTTTCCCAAACATGTGGGAAACTCAAGAGAAACCCAGTCCTCCGAGGGACACAGAAAGGGCTGGTGTCCAGTTAAGAAACGTCCCTGTGGGAAAAATTGTGTTTATTAGAGTTTATTTGATCCCAACAGAGGATACGCCTAAAAGCAACATCTCAACAGACTGAGAAAAACGCTTCTCAGTAAGAGACCCTTACAATTTTCTTCCAGTTCGCAGTGTCTTTTATGCGTTGGGCATTAAGGAGGGAAGGAAGATTAGATTGTGGGAGAAAGCCAGGTGGGGGTTGGATTACAGGACGCGGAAAAGATTATGCGCTCCCCGAGGGCGGTGGTGTTTCCAAGAGGCGCTGCGAAGGTGCGCTCCCCTAGATGCACAAGAACAAAGGACAGGGCTTGCTCAGGGCGAAGGGGAAGCTTTACTGGAGGAGCTGTGTGCCGGGCGTGACTAGCGACCAGGACCTGCCTAGTTAGGAATTCATGATCTGATCGCGCTGGTAGGTTACTTGCGGTTAGATTATTACACCGCCCGCTTTTCTCCTCACGCGGGACCCCACCGAACACAGCTCCTCCCACACATCAAGCCGGAGACCAAGTCACAACTGCCCCCTGACCACCCTCCCGTGGTCACCGCACCATCTGGGGAGAGTTGCCCAGGGAGGTTGCGGGGCTGAAGTCCCCGCGCGGAGACGGGAAAGGACGCCCACGCCGAGTGCCGGAGGGGACAAGGTCCGAGCATCGCCCCAATGCACTGGGGTCCTCAGGCTCCCAGGTGATGGGGTGAGGCCAGTCCCGCCACAGCCGGTTTCAACCGGTTCCAACCAGCCCCTCCTCACGTCTCTGCACCCCGCCGCACACTCACCATGTCTAGGTTTTCTGGGTCTCCCCGAGTCCTTCCTGGGGACTCCCCAGACCAGTGCAGATCACAGAGCGAAGACGCTGCAGGAGACCCACTGAGGACGGTGAAGGGCAGGCAACGCGGGGCCCTAGCACTTCGGCAGCCTGAAAGGATGAACTCGGCGCGTTGCCCCACCCACTTGCCCCAGCGCGCACTTGATTGGACAGGTCCCAAGGCTGAGTGACAGCCAGCGGGAGAACCCTGGCTCTGCCTACACAGCCTCCCTTGGTGAATGGGAAACTAACCCAGTTTGGGACTTTGACATAAACAGAAAGTTTTCTAATCCTGAGGCTGCCCATGTAGTCCCCCCCAACCCCCAGCTCTTTGTGAAGGCGAGGGCACAGGTGTGCACAGGGAATCCTGATTCAGTTTCCAGACGGAGCAAGTAAGTACAGACATGAAAGTGGCCCAAGCCAAGCCACACTGGAGCGAGAGGGTCTTACGTCCTCTAAGGGTCAAGGGCTTGGCAGTAAGGCTGTGAGTCCACGCACAGAACTGTGGCCCTTGTTTAGAAATGCAGACGCTTAAATCTGACTTCACCATTTATTACAGAGTCTGACTCCATTTTAGTCTTTGATCCTTGCAAGCCTAGACCCTTCTACCCATCTCTTCCCCAACCCCACTCATTCTGTCCTTAAGAGAAAGAATCCCAGAGCGCTTGGCTCTGGTGCGAAGTTAAAACCCCCCCAAGCATCAGTCTAGGCGCAAGGATCTTCTCCGCCTAACCACAGGGTGAGGTGTGTTCATTAATTCTCAGGTGTACCTTTCACATTGGAAAAAATTTTAATTTAGATCACTTTTTGCCTGTGTCCCTAGAGAACTTTAAAATGCAGACAAGTATAATCCCGTAAGGCAACTGATTTCTATTTTTAATAATATAAGAAAAATAATAAATCATTCTGTAGATGTGGGATGTACCTGGAAACTTTCCCCTCCCAGCTTTGTTGAGCTATAATTGAAAAATAAAATTGTCTATATTTAATAAATGTATAATCACTGAGTCTAATATAATATTGTGTGTCAACCTTAACTGAAAAATACATTTTTTAAAAGTATGGTATATAAGAGGAATCAAGTTTAAGTTAAACAATTAACTTAGATTAGTATACTATTAAAGATTATATTATAATTTCCATTTTAATACATACTTTAATAACATTCATAATATAAAAAGAAAATTTTCCTTTTACCCATTTAACAAGAGGTGCATGCCACTTAATTTATTTTAAATTAAGTATGCAAGAAAAGAGCATGGTTTATCTACACATTCAAAATGACAAAAAAAAAAAAAAACCCACACACCCCAAAAAAATTCAAGTTAAAAAATGGGCAAAGAACCTGAATAGACACTTCTTCAAAGAGGACATACAGATGGCCAATAGATATATGAAAAGATGCTCAACTCACTAATTATCAGACCGATGCAAATTAAAACCACAATGAGATATCACCACATACCTGTCAGAACGGCTATCATCAATAAACCAAGAAACAAAATGTGTTTCGGAGGATGTGGAGAAAAGGGAACCCTTGTGCACTGTTGGGAATGCAGATTGGCACAGCCACTGTGGAAAGCAGTATGGAGTTGGCTCCAAAAAATTAAAAATGGAACTGCCTTATGACCCAGTTATCTCACTTCTGGGAATTTATCCAAAGAAACCTGAAACCCTAATTTGAAAGAATATATGCACCCCTACGTTCAATGCAGCATTATTTACAAAAGCCAAGATTTGGAAGCAGCCCAAGTGTCCATCAGTAGATGAGTGGATAAAACAGCTCTGATACATTTACATAATGGAATACTACTTGGCCCTAAAAAAAGAAGGAAATTTTACCCTTTGCGACAGCATGGATGGGTCTGGACAACATTATGCTAAGTGAAATAAGCCAGTCAGAGAAAGACATATGTGGAACCTGATGAACAAACTGAACTAACAAGCAAAATAGAGACAAAAAGAGAGAGAGCAGGCTCATAGCTGAGGGGGGTGGTGAGCTAAACAGAAAAAAAAAGAGAAAGAACTCACTGAGGGACAACACTGTGGTGATTGCGGGGGGGATGGGAGGTGGAGGTGGACAAAAGTATAGAAGAGATAAACAAGGATGAAAAAATGGAAATTAAAACTAATTTATGTTGAGGGAAATCCCCTGAATGCCATGCAGTACACTCTCATTTAGTTTGCCCTTGGGTCAAGCCAGAAAGAACACACATTAATATTGTGTTTGGGGATCAAGTGTGTTTTAATATGTAGATTGAAACTTAACTATGAGTTACAGCCTTCCAAATTGCTTCCATGCCTGATTTTTGGAATTCTTGAATTTTTCACTTTAAAAAAAAATCAGTTTGTTATTATAATTTTTATGTTATGTTTTGCTGCTAAAAGAGGAGACAGAGCACTTTCAGGTGGCTTTTGCAAGTGCTTCACCAGAAATAAACTGTGGTTTCCGATCATTTTATTTCCAATAAAGGAAAAGCCAAATTGGGTCAAAGGAAAAATAATTGTCTATATTTAAAGACTACAACTTGATTATTTGATATACACATATTGTGTCATATACTTGAAATTTGCTAAAACAATGAATTAAGTGTTCTCTCCACACACACAAAACAGTAGCTGTGTAAGATGATGGATGTGTTAATTAACCTGGAAATTCTGAAATGCCTGGGATAGTAGATAACAAAACTCTGAATGCATTTCCTTATTTATATGAATAAGTTTCATTGAGATGTAATTCACATACTATGCACTACACCTTGTTAAAGTGTACAATCCAAAGTATACAATTGACTGATTTTCAGAATATTTGCGTATATGTGCAATCATCATTACAGTTCATTTTTGAACATTTTTGTCATCTAAAAAAGAAAGGAAGGAAGGAAGGAAGGAAGGAAGGAAGGAAGGAAGGAAGGAAGGAAGGAAGGAAGATCCCCTTCCCTTTTAGCTATAACTTCCAGATTTCCCATCTTCCTCTCCAATATCTAGCCCTGAGAAACCGTGAGTTTTTCTGTCTCTACAGATTTCCCTATCCGAGGCTTTCATATGAAAGGAATTCTATGACCTATGTTCTTTGTGACTGACTACCCTGATAGAGCATAATTTTTTCAAAGTCATCCATGTTGTAGCGTGGGCCCATACTTCTTTTATTTCTATGGGCAAATAGTATCCCATTCGATGGATAAAGATCCATCTATTCACCCATTAATGTATATTTGGTTTATCTCTCCTTTTTGGCTACTGTACATAATGTTGCTGTAAATTTTATGTAAAAGTTTTGTTCAAATATGTGTTTCCATTTTGCTGGACATATACCTGTGATAAGATTAATGGATCATATGGTAATTCTAGGTTTAATTTTTGAGAAACTTACAGTAGGTTTTCGACAGTGGCTACACCATTTTATAATGCACCACCCATGTACGAGGGTTCAAATATCTCCACATGTCCTTGGCAATGTGTGTTACTATCTCACTTTTTTATTTTTAAAATATATTTTTATTGATTTCAGAGAGGAAGGGAGAGGGAGAGAAAGATGGAAACATCAATGAATGACTAGAGAGAATCATTGATTGGCTGCCTCCTGCACACCCCCACTGGAGATCAAACCAGCAACCGGGCATGTGCCCTGACTGGGAATTGAACTGGTGATCTCTTGGTTGCTGGGTCGATGCTCAACAGCTGAGCCATACCCGGCCAGGCACTACCTCACTTTTTGATTCTAGCTATCCTAGTGTTTGTGAAGTGGTATCTCATTGGGGTTAGGACTTTGTTTCACTTTAGCATTTCATGGATGACTAATGATGTACTGCATTTTTTCATGTGCTCTTGACCATTTGTCTAACTTCCTAGGAAAAAGGGGGCATTTAATCCTTTGCCGTTTTTAAATTAAGTTTTTGACTTTCTATAATCTATAATAATAAAAAGCATAATATGCTAATTAGACCGGATGTCTTTCCAAACAAAGCCGGGGCTGAGAGGGAAACCCCGGTCCCAGGTGCCAGAGGGAAGCTGGTTCTGGTAGCCAGGGGAAGGAAGGCCTACTCTTGCACAAATTTCCTGCATCGGGCCTCTAGTTAAGTTATAAGAGGTCTCTAGATATCTTTGATGCAAGTTTCTTATCAGATATATTTGTAAAATTCTATTCTATGGGTTGTGTTTTCACTCTCTTGTCTTAAGAATTTACTTGTGATTGTGGTAATGTGCACATACTATAAAATTTACATTTTTCACCTTTTGTAAGTGTGTCATTCAGTAAGTAGAATAACATTGACTTTTTCTTTTTTAAAAAAATATATTTTATTGATTTTTACAGAGAGGAAAGGAAAGGGATAGAGAGTTAGAAACATCGATGAGACAGAAACACCAATCAGTCGCCTCCTGCACACTCCCCACTGGGGATGTGCTCGCAACCAAGGTACATGCCCTTGACCGGAATCCAACCCAGGACCCTTCAGTCCGCAGGCCGACGCTCTATCCACTGAGCCAAAGCGGTTAGGGCGACTTTTTTTTTTAACATTGACATTTAAAATGAATCTTCAGGACTGCTTTCACCTTGCAAAAGTAAAACTCTCTCCCATTAGACACAACTCATTCCCCTCACCCCAGCTCCTGGCAACAACCATTCTACTTTTTCTCTATAAATTTGACTGCCTTATACAAATAAAATTATACAGCACTTAATCTTTTTTGACAGGTTGATTTAACTTAGCATAATGTCCTTAAAGTTCTTCCATGTTGTGGCATGTGTCACAATTTGCTTTCTTTTGAAAGCTGAAAAATGTTTTGCAGTATAAATGTGCCAAATTTTTTGGATCCATTTATCTGATGATGAATGGTTGGGTTAGTTCCATCTTTTGGATATTGTGAATAATGCTAATATGAATAGGAGTAAACATGTATCTGCTTGAGTCCTGGCTTTCAATTCTTCTGGGTATTTATGCAAAAGTAGAATTGCTAAATCAAATGGTAATTCAGTGCTTAATCTTTTTTTATAAACCATCATGTTTTCAAACTAGCAACACAATTTTGTATTCCCAGCAATTTCTGCACAAGGCTTTAAGTGGATGTTTTTACTCTCTGGATGGGGTCTTTTGAAGCACTAACTCATAAATATCATTAAGTCTAAATTACTTTTTTTCATTATCGTCCTCTGTGTTATAGCTGACAATAGTTTGCCAAATCCAAGGTCAGGAATTTTTTTGTATGTTTTATCTAATCTTGTTTTCATTATGTCTGTTATTTAAGTCTTCGATCCTTCTGGGTAAATTACGTATGTGGTATGATGTATATAGTAAAACCTGTTTCTTTTGCATGTGGTTATCCAATTGGCCCAGCACCAATTTATGGAAAAAAGAGGGGGATGAAAATGAATTCTTTC
>NW_006290766.1:32204-32425 GCF_000327345.1 Myotis davidii
AGCTGCCCATGATATAGGAGTTCATTTCTCAAATCTCAATCTGTATGTCTATCCTTGTGTCAGTACCACGCTATCTTGATCCTCTTTGGTTTGTAAAAAGGTTTGAAATCAAGAAATGTTAGTGCTATTACTTTTCTTTTTAATATATTTTTATTGATTTCAGAGAGGGAGAGAGGGACAGAAACATCAATGATAAGTGAGAATTATTGATTGGCTGCCCC
>NW_006290766.1:32674-33572 GCF_000327345.1 Myotis davidii
TATTTGCAATTCCACATTAATGTATGAAACAGCTTGCCAATTTCTATAAAGATCACAACTGGACTTATGACATATAACACTGTATAAGTTTAAGGTATACAGCATGAACTCTCTTCCAACAATGTTTTCTCTATATTAAAAAAATTTTTGCAACAAAATTATTAAGCACCTATTCAGGTGCTAGAGATAATGGACATCTTCCTCTCTATTCATCAGCACTTACAGTAAGCGTGCTTAGATATCTGCTATTTTAAATGAAACAAATGACTGCTAAAAATACTTATTTTGTTCTTTAAATAAAGTGAAATAGTACATCCTGCACACATATACTCTACACACACACCACCTACACCCACCACCAAACCTACCAAGATGACTATAAATATGGCTCCCATCAACCCCAGATGAATCTCCCCCATTTATTGAAATATAATTGACATATAACATTGTGTAAGTTTAAGTTATATAGCATTATGATTTGATATACATATATATTGTAAAATGATAACCACAATAGGTTAGTCTTTATTTAACAACTCACAGTATGAGTGTGTGTGTGTGTGTGTGCTGTCAGAGTGGGTGAATCAAGCCTTCCTGGAAAGTAGCAGAGCTTCCTTTGCCTTGGGAATTCATATCTATACACTCTCGTGGGCTCAGATATCTTATGCTTTGTCCACCCAAGTCCAATAGAAACAATGTACCATGTGGGATTTCAAATTTTTGAACAAAAACATTAAAAACTAAACACAAATAGAGCCAGTATACTTGAAAATTTTTTAAAATTTATTTTTAATATATATTTTTATTGATTTTAGAGGAAGGGAGAAAGAGATAGAAACATCAATGATGAGAGAGAACCATTGATTGGCTGCCTCCTGCATGCCCCCCACTGGGAACA
>NW_006290766.1:33604-45546 GCF_000327345.1 Myotis davidii
AAGAGAAAGAAACCTTGATGTGAAAGCTAAACATTCATCGGCTGCCTCCTGTTCACCTTCTACTGGGGATGGAGCCTGAAACCTAGGAATGTGCTCTGACCCGGAATCGAAAAAGCAACCATTCAGTGCACTGGATGACACCCAACCAACTGAGTCACACTGGACGAGGCAGCCAGTGCACTTCTATTTTATTTCTTTTTAAAATGTATTTCAGAGAGAAAGGGAAAGGGAGAGAGAGATAGAAACACCAAGGATGAGAATCACTGATAGGCTGCCTCCTGCATGCCCCCTACTGGGAAGCGAGCCTACAACCCGGGCATGTGCCTTTGACCAGAATCGAACCCTGGACCCTTCAGTCCGCAGGCCGACGCTCTATCCACTGAGCTAAACCAGCTAGGGCACCAGTGAACTTTTATAACAATTTATGAACTCAAGAAATCCACCATTACCACTGGAAGTGTGATCCACACCCGAATGCTGAGTAAGACAGGCTCTATGTAGAAACACGAGGAGAAGCAGGGGTCCCCGTTCCTGAGTGGCATGTGCCAATTCTTATTGTGGGGTGGGCACGCGGGGACACCCCCCTTAGAAGAGACATTTCTGGGCCTTCCTGGGTGATCCACACACTCAAAGAGGGAGACAAAGATCTGAGTGCAGAGCGCAGGACAGGACCCCAGACCACAGAGGGTACATCCCTGGCCTGGCCTTGGCAGCCAGCAGCAGCCCTGGGGGAGCAGTGGCTCTGGAGAGAGGTTTGAGGAGGGTGTTCAGGGAAGAGGGGCTCATCTCCAGGATGTGGTTTGCTGAGGGTCCCACGGGGGTCGCAAGCCTCGTGGAGCCTCCCCCTCATCTTCTTCACGTGGGACATGCACAGGCTCTGCTCTGGGCTGAAACAGTTCAGTCTTCAGTAGTGAAGTCCCACCTGGTACTGGCCCTCGTGGGCTAGAGCCACCAGGTGTGAGCAGGGAGCGCCAGACCTCAGACCACCACAGGATGTGCACAGCACAACCACGTTGCTGAATGTGAGCTGCGGGGCTCCCTGTGAGGCCAGGACCGGCTCTCACCTCCCAGAGGCAGCTGGAAGGCTGTTCTTGGTTGCAAATGGTTTTTTGGGGGGTGTTTTTGTTTTGTTTTGTTTTTGAGGTGAGAGATTGGGTTGTAGGTGAGAATAGATATCTTACTTTTTCATATTCCTTTTCATTTGCTATATACATTATTTCTTTGTATTGTAAAGCCAATAGGGAATGATCCAAGTCATGGAATTATCCAGCTTTGCCCTCATAGTCACAAAGTAAAATCTACCTATTCAGAGTGGATACTATTTCAGGGGGTGTGATATTCCAATAAATTCCAAAGTAACATTCCATTAAGCAGTTGTTATACCTATGTTCTCAAATAAAATATAGACTTCTAGGTCTTTATTTTTATTTTTCTGTTCTTAAGTTACATGTTAATTCAGAATTGCACATTGCGAGAGTCCACGGCCAGCGTGGCTTTCGCGGGTTCAAAGACTTGGAGGGAGGGCTGACACGCAAATGACACACAAGACGAAATATTATTTTTTATACGGGGGAAGCAGAGGACAACTCAACTAAAGAAGTCAAGTTCTTCCTGTTGCTCCTTTCCCAGCTGCTTTTATTAGCTAGCATACACAATTGCTTTTAGGAATGCAAACAGACATATCAATGGTAATGTTTAGCAAACAGTAAGACTGTTAGGTTTTGGGGGAGTTTGCTTTAGGCCATTGAGTCAGCAGCAGGTAATAAAATATAGATATTCACCCTGTGAATATCAAAAGGAGTCCTGGTCAGCCTCTGCCAGACTCCTCACGTTTGTATCAATTACTGTTGATCTTGGTCTCCAGCAGCACATAATATCGTTTTCTAGATATATGTGTTTGAAATTTGATTAATCGAAACTTTCTCCTGGTCACACCCTTAACACTCAAGAAAATCCTGCATGAGAACAGCACTCAACTCCCACACTCTGCTCTCTCCACAGATGTGGAGCCAGCCACAGTGCAAGGAGCTTCATGCCCAGAGCCACCAGTGGCCCTGGAGTCCCCTCTCCCCCACCCCATAAATCCAAGTTCTTAGAGGGCAATGGAGGGACTTTGCTGCCTGAGATCTACACCCAAAGGGTCCAGGAGATGTCTGTCGATGGGTGTGTTCATGACAGCAAGGTGGGGGGGGGCACCCATAGTTTTGGTTGGGGAGGGGGAAGCGGCCAGCAGCCCCCGCCCCCCTCACCCCTGCTTGAGCAGTATTCCTTGGAGGCCACGGACTATGATCGGCATGGTCTTGGAACTAGGAACAGACCCTCAGCTGTGCCTGGGAGATGAGGTCTTGTCCTGACCCCACAGAAAAAAGACGACAGCTCACACTCAGCGAAGAAGTTTAATGTTTTAAAACATTACGCACATGTATCATTTTGAAAAGAAAAGTTGAATTTCGAAAGTCAAAAGGAGCCATTCAAAGACCTGAGTCCTGGACCTTCCCCACAGCAGGAGCAGCTGGTAAAAGGGATGCTGATTCTCCTCCTGGCCGCTACCTGTTCCGTCTGAGCCTCCTGGGCAGTGATTGCTTCTCTTCTTGGCTTCCAGGCCCTGGGCTGGGCAGGGGCCTGTCCTAAGTTCAGTGCCCCTGCCCTTTCCCTGGAAAAGGCTCAGCAGATTCTGACCACCACATGCACCCCACCCAAGGGTCCCATCCCTCCCACAGAAGATTTTTAGGGAGCCTGAGGAATAATGGCCTCAAACCATGAAGCAGCCCCACCCATCTATTGTCTGGCCCCATTTCTCACATGTGCAGTAGGGCTCCGCTGCAGAGTGAACTTCCAGTGCGTTTAACAGTGGTCGCCCTTCACTTATCCACTGTATGTTATGGAGTGCTTTTTTCATTCAGCCAGGCGCCAGTCCAACATTCAAGAACTTATAGGTAATGTTTAAAAAATGTTTTAAATGTCTTTATATTACAGAGCACAGAGCTTGAGATATGCTGAGGTGTTTTAAGCATATTTCAAACATTAACTCTTTAATATTCTTCATAAATTAACAGGAGATATGCTAATTATTACTGTCAAATGTCAGATGGAAAATCCAAGGCATGAACAACATTGTTGCCAAAACTTGCACCAGAAACTACAAATATTTAATATCTTATAGTTTCTGTGAATAAAAAATCTGGGTGCAGCTTAGCTGGGTGCTTCTGACTGACTCAAGGTGTTTCACAGGCTGGTACTGAGGTCTCAACTGAGGCTGGACTGGGGGCAGATTTGCTCCTGCACTCACACACACATGGGTGCTGGCAGGATTAAGTTTGGACTGAGAACTTAGTTTCTGACTGTAAAGTTGGCTGGGCACTCCCTCAGGTCTGTCCTATGAGGCCTTTACAACAGAGCTCAAAACACTGGTGATTTGCTCTCCTAATTCCAGGGGGGGAAGGGGGAAGAGGGAAGGAGAGAGAAAGAGAACTTCAGCCCAGAGTCACCACTGGCCCTGGAAGAAACTCAAGAAAGGAAGTTACAGATTGTTTGTAAATAAAACTTGAACATGACATCCCATCATGGCGGGGCGTATGCTCAGGTGACACAGGGCAGCTGCACATCCCCTGCCCTTTCTTGTGAGTGTCTTGGAGTGGAGGGAAAGGCAGGCCGGGACGGGGCTTTTCTGGGCAGAAGCAAGTTGTTGAGTATTGGAAGCCTGATGTGTCTGTTAAGTGTGTACCCAAGGCCATGTCTGCTTGGCTGCATTGTGTGTCCAGAAGCCAGTTCCTAACGGATTAGTGGTGACACTAGGATGTGTGCAGCAGGAGGCAGGGCCCCCTGGAGCCACTGTGGAGCCTGTGCACCACGTCGGCCACAGGAGGCATGGGTCTGATTTCACGTCTGACAGGAGACCACAGGAGGTTTTATGAGAGGAGATGACCATGTCTGAATTTCCTTACTTCATTTCAGCCCTTAAAAGTGCAGACATTCAAATGTGACTCAGAAGGGAGTGACATTCCCGAGATCACACCCCTGAAACCCAGGCCTGCTTCAAGTGGTGTGCCAGGCTCCATCCTACGCTTCTTGTAATTCTGCCATCTCTGAGTTTTTGCCTTAGACGCATGTGCCAACAGCCCACAGGTGTTGGAGGTTTTATGTCCTATACACCTGCTGTCCCTCAGAAGTAGTTTCTAGCATCATTCCCACTGTGCAGGTTGGGAGAAAGGAAAGGCCCTGAGAGGCACAATTGTTTTTCCAGGACAGAACTGGTCAGAAAAAAAGTCTGAATTCAGCTCTCTCTCCTAAAGGTTGGGCCTTGCTTACCTTCCCAGGAGCGATGGGAAGAGCTGTGTAGGACATCTGTGTACAGTGACAGAGATGACACGGGTGACAAGGGTGAGCAGTCAACAGCCAGAGGGAGCTTTGAGTGGTTCTGATTGAAGGGAGAGGCTCACGTAATGTAATCTTGACCAAGTGACCTCACTTCCTTGGTGACAGAACAAAACAGAAGCTAGAGCTCTGGTAACCAGGTACCTACATTCTAGAGACAAGGCCCCGTGCCGCTCACTTGACTGGAGACAGCGGAGAGAGAAGGATGTTCTCCAGTTCTCTCCTGACCTTCTGAGGCTGTGGTTCTGAAAAGCCGATAAATGGTGCTGATCACTGAAGATGCTGGCTCGCTCACCTTTTACTTCCCATGGAACTTGGCATTTGGCGGGGCGTATGCTCAGGTGACACAGGGCAGCTGCACATCCCCTGCCCTTTCTTGTGAGTGTCTTGGAGTGGAGGGAAAGGCAGGCCGGGAGGGGGCTTTTCTGGGCAGAAGCAAGTTGTTGAGTATTGGAAGCCTGATGTGTCTGTTAAGTGTGTACCCAAGGCCATGTCTGTCAGGATAAAAAGTGAGTGCTGGGTCCTGGCTGGTGTGGTTCAGTTCATGCCCTGAGGGGTCGCTGGTTTGATTCCCAGTCAGGGCACATGCCTATGTTGTGGGCTTGATCCCCCTACACTGGTGGGTGTGCAAGAGGCAGCCGATCAATGTTTCCCTCCCTCTCTCTCTCAAGTCAATAAAAACATACTAGTATTTAAAAAAAGAAAAGAAAGAAGTGAGTGCTGAGGGACAGCGAGTTTTCCTACACACGGGTAATAACCAGGTACCTACATTCTAGAGACAAGGCCCCGTGCCGCTCACTTGACTGGAGACAGCGGAGAGAGAAGGATGTTCTCCAGTTCTCTCCTGACCTTCTGAGGCTGTGGTTCTGAAAAGCCGATAAATGGTGCTGATCACTGAAGATGCTGGCTCGCTCACCTTTTACTTCCAATGCAACTTGGCATTTGGCGGGGCGTATGCTCAGGTGACACAGGGCAGCTGCACATCCCCTGCCCTTTCTTGTGAGTGTCTTGGAGTGGAGGGAAAGGCAGGCCGGGACGGGGCTTTTCTGGGCAGAAGCAAGTTGTTGAGTATTGGAAGCCTGATGTGTCTGTTAAGTGTGTACCCAAGGCCATGTCTTTCAGGATAAAAAGTGAGTGGTGGGTCCTGGCTGGTGTGGTTCAGTTCATGCCCGGAGAGGTTGCTGGTTTGATTCCCAGTCAGGGCACATGCCTATGTTGTGGGCTTGATCCCCCTACAGTGGTGGGGGTGCAAGAGGCAGCTGATCAATGTTTCCCTCCATCTCTCTCTCAAATCAATAAAAACATACTAGTATTAAAAAAAAAAAAAAGAAGTGAGTGTTGAGGGACAGCGAGTTTTCCTACACACGGGTAATTTGGGGCCCTGAAAGGTGTCATTTTATTCCCTTCATGGCTGGAGGTCTATGCAGATGCCTCTCTGTGCCTGATCAGGGGAGCAAAATTTATGGTGAGGTTCCCTGCTGTGGTGCTGCCAGGCAGGCCCTGATATGTCCTGGTCTGGATATCAAGCACTGTTTTTACTGAGAGATTATGAAGGAGCTGGCAGGTGGGTTCAAATTCTTGATATTCTTGGACAGGGCAGGTGCATCAGGTCACCGACAGAGCTGGTGAGAGTGGGCACTGAGGTGTCTGTACACCCAGGATCCCAAGATGACCTGGGCGGGCCCAGAACCTGGACTCAAATCTGGAGACTTTTGGGGGGCCCTGCCAGGCTTTCCCACTAGTGTGTCCCACTGCCCCACTCTCAAAGGAGTCTGGGCCTCCATTCTTTCCACTACCAGATATATGAAAGGATAGAAAATCAGTGCGTGCATATTTTTTGAAATACAGTTAGAGAAATCTGTATATTGTTGGAATTTACATAAGGCCATGAACATCTTGCATTTTGCTGCTGTTTTCACGGTTTGAATCGCCTGCCCCAGGTATCCTGGGTAGTAGTCAGCCTCACTGTCCCTCCAACACTTCTCCAAGTTTTGTACATCATCACACTTAGTAGGAGGGTTTATACAGAGAAAGAGGGGATAGGATTAATCTATTCTACAGGTGTATGCAATTTGTGCTTTACAGAACTCATCACTGGGACGCCCCTCCTCCCTGTCGAGGAGCTGGGGCCTCACTTGTCTTCATGATGTTTGGTAAGGGAGGTCATTTGCCACAGTGATGCAGTCTTTCAATGCAGTTGGACCTCAACATTATTCAATTCAGTTGCTGTGTCCATTATTTTATTGGGATCATCTAAAGTGGTTTCTGATAGCCCTAGCCAGTTTGGCTCAGTGGATAGAGCATCCACCTGTGGACCCAAAAGTCCCGGGTTCAATTCTGGTCAAGGGCACATATCTCAGTTGTAGGCTCCTCCCTGAGATCTTTAAAAAAAAATTAAGTGGGTTCTGATAGATGCCATTCCTTTACTCGGGCTGCCATAACATAGTGCCATGTTATGTGGTATGAACAACACATTTTCTCACAATTCTGGCAACTAGAAGTTTGAGATCATAATGTGGGCAGGATTGGTTCCTCCTGAGGCCCCCCTCCTTGGCTTGTAGATGACCATCTTTTATCTTTGTACTCATCTGTTTCCTCTGTGCTTCTGTGTGACCTCACCTCTTTTGTTTGTTTTTTTTGTTTTGTTTTTATTTATTTTTTAAATTTATTTTTGGTTGTTTTTATTTTTAACCGAGAAAAATACCTTTATTTTTAGAGGGCATGGTATCCAGTCTCAGAACTTCTGAAAATGCTTCCTGGTGCCGGCAGTTTGGTGACCTTGAGCACACTGAAGTGCACAGTCTTGCTCTGGGGCTGCCACTCATCGACCGTGACAATGTCACCACTCTGGACATCTCTGAAGGGGGACAGATGCACTGACATGTTCTGTGGCACTTCTCATAACAGCTGTACTTTTGGATGTGGTGCAGGTGGTATCCGGGGTGACAATGATCCTCCACATCTTGGTCATCATGCCAGACAAGATGCACCCTCAGGTGGAGGCACTGCCAATAAAAAGGCAGTTCTTGTCAATGTAGGTGCCCTCCAGTGGCCTCTTGGATGTCTTGAAGCCTGGATCCTTGTAGTTTGGTGGTAGCTTCTCTTCGCCAGTTTCTCCAAGCAGTACCCTCTTTAAAAATTTTTTTAAGTAAAATTAAGTTTTTATTGATTTTAAAGAGAGAGTAAGGGAGAGGAAGGTGAGAGAGATCTGCTGCCTTCTTCACCTGCTGCCTCCCTCACACACTCTGACCAGGGATCGAGCCCGCAACCAGGGCATTTGCCCTGACCGGGAAACAAACTGGTGACCTTTCGGTGCTCAACCAACTAAGCCACACCAAGCAGAGCCCATCTTTTTTTTGAAAGATGTTCAGCTGCTTTTGATGGGCATGCTCAGTCGGGATGTCCGCCATCTTCAAAGCCGCCAGAAAAAAGAAAGCAACCTGACCTCTTCTTGTTAGAACACCAGTCATATTGGATTAGGACCCACACCAATGAAGTCACTTAACCTTAATTATTTTCTTAAAGATCATCAATCAAACTACAGGCACATTTTGAGGTAATGAGCTTTTAGACATCAATGTGTGACACAACTCAGCTCTTAACATAAGATAATCCTTGGCTGATAGAGTAGCCCAGGGATAGAACTACTGGTGGAGGGATATGCATATGTAATATTTTCATAGCTACAGATTCCAGCTGAAAAGACTGTAACAATGACATTGCCACCTGCTCTTTCTAATGATGGCTGTTTCTTCACATCCAGCCTGACATCAAATTTCTTTTTAAAAAACAATTCTCATTAAAACAAGGTTTCTCTCTCTCTCTGTGTGTGTGTGTGTGTGTGTGTGTATACACACATACATACTAGAGGCCTGGTGCACAAAAATTTGTGCACTCGGGGGGTCCCTCAGCCCAGCCTATGCCCTCTTGCAGTCTGGGACCCCCTCGGAGGATGTCCACCTGCTGGCTTTTGCCGGCTCCCTGGGGGATCGGGCCCAGGCTGCTAGTCAGACTTCCCTCTGTCAGTCCAGCAGCCCTTGGGGGATGTCCACTTGCTAGCGGGGAGTAGACCTTAGCTGCAGACATCCTTAGCGCTCCTTATGAGACGGGAGAGGCTCCCACCACCACCGCTGTACTGGCAGCTGGCAGCCTGGATTGTGGCTGAGCAGAGCTCCCCCTGTGGGTGCACTGACCACCAGGGGGCAACTCCTGCATTGAGCGTCAGTGTGGTCAGTATGCATCATAGCGACCAGTCAACTGGTTGTTCAGTCGCTTAGGCTTTTATATATATAACTAGGGGCCCGGTGCACAAAAATTTGTGCACTCGGGGGGAACGGGGGAAAAAAGGCTCCCGCCCTTTCTTTTTTTTTTTTTTTGCTCCAGCTCCGTGGCCATGGTAACTGGAAGCAGGTATCTGGGGTTTATTTACCTTCTTTAATTGAAACTTAGTTGCCTTGAGAGGAGGCAGCAGCCAGCAGGGAAGCTTGGTTTCCTCCATCATTGGGGTAACCAAGCCTCCTGCTTGCTCCAGCTCTGTGGCTGCCGGCCGCCATCTTGGTTGGGTTAATTTGCATATAGTTGCTCTGATTGGCTGGTGGGCGTGGCTTGGGGCATAGTGAAGGTACAGTCAATGTGCATGTTTGTCTATTATTAGGTAAGTTAACACCCTAATATGCAAATCTACCCAACGGTGGAATGACCAGTCATTGTGATGCACACTGACCACCAGGGGACAGACACTCAATGCAGGAGCTGCCCCTTGGTGGTCAGTGCACCACTGACCACCCACAGGGTGAGCACCACTTAGCCAAAAAGATGGTCAGTGTGCTCTCTCCACGGCAGCGCTAAGGACTCCTTCGGGGATATCCACCTCCGGCTTAGGCCCAATAGGCAGACATCCCCCGATGGGTCGCAGACTGCAAGAGGGTGCAGGCCAGGCTGAGGGATTTCCCCCCACCAGTGCACGAGTGTCATGCACTGGTCCTCTACTATATATATATATATATTTCAGAGAAGAATGGAGAAGGATGAGAGAGATAGAAACATCAATGATGAAAGAGAATCATTGATCGGCTGCCTCCTGCACACCCCACACTGAGGATCAAGCCCCCCGGCATGTGCCCTGACCAGAAATCAAAACCAGGAATTCTTGGTTCCTGGGTTTATGCTCAACCACTGAGCCACATCAGCTGGGATTCACTTCCTTTAATCTTAAATTCCAGCTCTTCACAAGTTTCTTGTCCCCCTGTTGTGAGGATAAAGGTTTCTCCAATTTAATAAGAATTCTCCTACCCACTGACTCTATTCACAGTCCCAGCATGGCTGGAAATCAGTGCACTTAGAGCATCTAAGTATGGTTCCTCAGCCTCCTCATTTCATCTGACCCATTTCTGTCTTGACCCCAGGGGTCTTAGGACCCATCCCTCGGTATTCCATTTGTTATCATCTCCCTCAACCACTCACCCCAGGCCTGAGAAAAATGGGACCGCCAAAGGAGTCAACACTGTCTACACCCATAACTCTGACTCCATGGTACTGTGGCTGGACAGGGAGTGGCTGTCTCTGGGATCTAGGCCAGCTGAACTGTGGTGACACCAACCTGGAACCCTCACCTACCTTGGTCCAACACAATTGCTATATCAATAAGAAGTTGCCATCTGTTTAGAATCTCAGGTCTCACATTCTCCTTTTTCATTCTTCCCTCTTCACCCTATCTCCTTCTACCTGTGTTATAGCCACCAGATCTAGGCCACCAGTCCCAGCAGTGAGTATTCTGAGGTTTCAGAACTCTCTAGAATTCTAAGTCCCAGTCCTTAGTAAAGGAAGTGCCTACTGCCTCTACTACCCACCCCCAACCCCAGCTCACCTCCAAGCTCCAAAGAACATGGACCAATATACACAAAGCCTGACAAAGGCACCTTCTCCCTGCCATCTTTGAGCTAATGAGGTCCCCAACCCAAGCACTTGGGGGGTTTCTCCCCAGCTTCTGTGATGTCAGTGTCTACATCAGTAATGAGGGGCTGTATCTGGGGAGGAGGTGGGGACTCCTCCTCCTGACTGAATAGTCTCTGCAGCAGCAGGCTTCTGACTGAAGTTCAGATTCTCATTAGGGTCTCACATTTCAGAGTGGTTTGAGCAAGCTTTTTGCCCCTTTGGCTGGGAGTGGATTTTGTGTCTGCCAGGTAAGCACTCTTGTCTTTTAATTTATCCAAGCTCTGGTGGTACAGCCATCTCTCTCTAATGGCCAAGTTGCTTTTTCATTGACCATCTCTCTCTCCCCCTTCTTTACTATCTCTCCCTTCCTCCTTACAGGTTACACCATTCTGTCTTCTCCCACCATTCCCAAGAGTGAGTACTCCAGATTCCTGTGTACCTGTCACCACTACCCTTTCTATAAAAATAGGAGCAGCTCAGCCATCAACAGGAAGGTCTCTGTAAAAGGAGGTACAGTTTTCTAAGTAAGCCAGTAGGCCAGCGGCTCTCAACCTGTGGGTCGCGACCATCGGAAAACACATATAGCATATCAGATATTTACATTATGATTCCTAACAGTAGCAAAATTACTGCTATGAAGTAGCAACGAAAATAATTTTATGGTTGGGGGTCACCACATGAGGAACTGTATTAAAGGGTCACGGCGGCTGAGAATCATTGCCTTAGTGGGAACGCACTAAACACATGCTGAATGAGTGAGTGAGTGAACTTTGCCCTTTAACCCTATTGACATTGTATGAAGGAAACCTCACAACAGAGGATTAGAGCATTGGTGGTGGGAGGGTAGCCCCGGGGATAGAGCTGGGCTCTGCCCCTGCCCGGGTATTTTCATATCAGGTTCATTGATCAGTCACCACATTAGCCATACCAGAGGAGGAAAGTCCCTCAAATTTTACCTAGACCTCTGGTTAGAGGTCCATAGTTTCAATTTTCAAGACACCACAGGGCCACAGTTGATACTATCAGGTCTGCGGTGTTGGTATGCATCTCAGAAATTCAAGTCAATTTATTGTCATGACCAATAAAATGGGCCTTTGCAGATTGGGTTGAATATGTGCAGATTAAAGAGTGACCTTGATTTGTATTAGGGAATTATGAGGCAAGAGATCTTCCCAGAGTTCTTTATGCCAATGGGACAACCTTAGAGAAGGAGTTGCTATTGAGATAGGTAGATCATTGTCCTGGCCAAAAGATCAGTAACATGAGCAGAACAATTAAATTCTTCACCAGGGAATTGGCTACTGCTGACACAATTGCCTAGAATTTGACTGACTAATCTGATTCTTCTATCCAGTCTTTGATCAGGGATGACCTGTTCGAACTAGGGACAGAATGCATTATGTCTGCAGTGGGCTCCATCACATTTGGTTACAACATTCTGTCTATAAAAGTATGAAGTCCATGAGTGACCAGGAAGTCCCAAGTGACTTCCAATGTGTTTAGAAAGATGACCTCTTCTATAGAATGGACTGCATTAATCACAGAAGAAAACACACTTCCTCTTGTAGATGAGTTATACCAGAGAAATCATTTTTGTCTCCGTTCTGTAACATCTGTTCAAAGAAAAGGCATTA
>NW_006290766.1:45794-46687 GCF_000327345.1 Myotis davidii
TTCAAAGTCAATTATCAAATGTTATGTGAATAAGCAATCAAGCAGATCTGATAAAGAGACTACAACTGGGATTGTTGTGACCAAGGGGAATGTGTCCATATAGATAATAATTGAGTGACTTATTTTGACAAATTCTTAAACCATTTGTTTCCTCAAAGTCAGTCAATTATCAAATGTTACGTGAATAAGCAATCAAGCAGATCTGATAGACTACAGCTGGGATTGTTGTGACCAAGGGGAATGTGTCCATGATACAGATTCTACATCTGCTTCCGTCACCCTCTCAGCACACAAGCCTGGTGTTGCCTCGAAGAAATTACACACACTGGGATAAGCATGGATTTCTAAAGATGTTTCTAAGTAAGCAGGCACAGAGTGGGCTTGAGTTAGGTAATAAGAAGCTGAAAATGGTCCAAACATGGCTATAAAATGCACATGACTGAGAATATCACCAAGCAGATCCCACTTCGGATTCTCCTTTATGTTTCAGAACCACAGTGTATCCAAAGGTCTAAGGAATCTCATTGAAAATAAGTCTGGCCAGTGTGGCTCAGTGGTTGAGCATTGACTTCTGAACCAGAAGTTCACGGTTTGATTCTGGGTTAGGGCACATGCCCAGTTTGCAGGCTCAGTCACCAGTGTAGAGCCTGCAAGAGGCAGCCAATCAAGGATTCTCACTTATCATTGACTAGAGGCCCAGTGCACAAAATTCATGCACTTGACGGGGAGGTCCCTCAGCCTGGCCTGCACCCTCTTGCAGTCCAGGACCCCTTGCTCCTTACTGCCCGCCTGCTCGCTGCTCCTTACCACTCAGCTCACTGCTCTTTAGCACTGCCACAAAAGCAGGAGAGGCTCCTGCCACCACCACTGTACTCACCAGCCATGAGCCCTAT
>NW_006290766.1:46974-48059 GCF_000327345.1 Myotis davidii
GCCTTGAGCCCAGGTTCTGACTGAGCAGCATTCTCCCTGTGGGATCACACTGACCATCAGGGGGCAGCTCTCCAACATCTCGGGAGGGATCCCGGATTGCAAGAGGGCACAGGCAAGGCTGAGGGACCCCACAGGGGCATGATCGGGGCCAGGAAGGGATGCAAGAGGTTGGCCAGCCGGGGAGGAACCGTAGGAGGGCTCCAGGGCATCTGGCCCAACTCGCATAGTCCTGATCAGCTGGACCCCAGCAGCAAGCTAACCTACCGGAGTGTCTGCTCCTGGTGGTCAGTGCACGTCATAGCAAGCGGTTGAGCGGCCTTAGTGTATCATTAGCATATGATGCTTTGATTGGTTGAATGGATGATCAGACAACCAGACAGAGTATTAGGCTTTTATTATTTAGGATGTTTCTATCTCTCTCTCCCTCTCCCTTCCTCTCTGGAATAAAAAAATGTTTTTTTAAAAAAAACACCTAAAAGACAGATTCTGGGAGCCTTCTCATCTCACTCTAGAGCAGCGGTTCTTAACCTGTGGGTCGTGACCCCTTTGGGGGTCGAACGACCCTTTCACAGGGGTCGCCTAAGACCATCGGAAAACACATACATAATTATATATGTACAGTAGCAAACTTACAGTTATGAAGTAGCAATGAAAATAATTTTATGGTTGAGGGTCACCACAACATGAGGAACTGTATTAAAGGGTCATGGCATTAGGAAGGTTGAGAACCACTGCTCTAGAGGGTGTTTTTCCAATTAAGATAGGGCTATAAGAAAAACTTGTTTTAGCCAGTGTCCTTTATCCACAGTCATTCGATTCTTCCTAATAAGTATTCCACATTGGGGAAAAGAAATGAACATATAAAATCTAGATACAGGAGATTTTAACATTCTTCTAGCATATAAAACCCAATGTGTCATTCACTTTCTATATGTATAGTAAATTAAATACACATGTACATAACATTTTAGTTTGTAAGTTTTCCCAAATTTATAGCAAGTAATGCTGCCATCATAAGATAGAACACAAAAGAACAGTTGTGGTGCCCATTTGAACAAAACCCCTTCAATAAGTAATTTTTTAGT
>NW_006290766.1:48470-49270 GCF_000327345.1 Myotis davidii
TAAAAACCTGTGAATAGTGAAATAGGCAACAGGGTTTGTGGATCATTTGTAAGCATATTTTGTGCTCATACCTCTAAAGAAATAGTTCCAAATCATAACAATGACCAATAGTCTCTCTCCTTTCTAATGTCACTGACTGGAGATCCTTATAAATTAACTTGCACTTGACTACACTGGTTTTACCTCCTAGAAAACAATTACCACCAATGGTAGAATAAAGTTTACCTCAGCATTCAATACAGAAAAAGGTCTTGCTTCCTTGCATAGCAATCAAATCATCTAACACAAGCCAAAATCTTATTAAAGGTCCTTTTGGGTACCCTGTTACTATTACACTGGACAGTCATTCATGGTTTATGATCATTCTTATTAGAATTCATTACACTTCCCTTTTTAAATTAAATCTATTTGGTAATATTGGATAATAACATTACATAAGTCAGGTGTACAACTTTATAATACATCTGTACAACCTATTATGTACTCACCACTAGAAGACTAGTCTCCTATAATCATATACTTGATACCTTTTACCCTCTTTATACTCCCCCATCTTCCTCCCACTCTGGTATCCACCATCCTGTTATATCTACACATTTGTTTAGTTTGATTAGTTTATTCATTTGCTGCTTTTTGTTTTATAATCCTACATAAAAGTGAAATGACACAGTACTTGGCCTTCTGTCCTATTTCACTTAGAATACTCTCAAGATCCATCCATGCTGTCACAGACGTCACTATTTAA
Source organism: Myotis davidii (assembly GCF_000327345.1). Classification (NCBI taxonomy): domain Eukaryota; kingdom Metazoa; phylum Chordata; class Mammalia; order Chiroptera; family Vespertilionidae; genus Myotis; species Myotis davidii. Next base: position 49,216 of record NW_006290766.1, read on the forward strand.
TCTTTTCATGGCTGAGTAGTATTCACTTTAAACATGTTCACATATTCATTAACAT
>NW_006290766.1:49371-49839 GCF_000327345.1 Myotis davidii
GCACATAAATCTTTACAAATAAATGTTTTCAAAATTTTCCAGGAGATACCCAAAAGAGGGATCGCTGGGTCATATGGTATCTAAATTTTTTGAGGAAAATTTTTTTGTTTTCCATAGTAGCTGCACCAATTTACAGTTCCACCAGCAGTTTGCAGAGGTTACCTTTTCCTCACATCCTCTCCAACACGTTATTTCTTGACTTATTGATAATAGCCATTCTAACAGATGTGAGGACTACATTTCTTTTTGGCTACAGGTGCGAGCCTGTGGATCACACAGAAAGAGGTAATGAGGAAACCATGATTTATGTTTTTTATATTATGAAAAACAAATTAGAGACAAAAATTGTACCCATAAAAAAGTAAAAAAGATTTGCAAGCAAAATGAAATATATAGATGATATATTTTTAATTTATACACCAGAAACATATTAACCAATGTTATTCCAATCTATTTAATTTTTTAAAA
>NW_006290766.1:52208-64669 GCF_000327345.1 Myotis davidii
TTGATTTCTTTGCTCTTTATAAAAAGTTGTAGGCATTACTCGTTTCCCACAATTTCATATGTGCTGGAAGTCTAAGCATGTGATTAAAAACCTGTGAATAGTGAAATAGGCAACAGGGTTTGTGGATCATTTGTAAGCATATTTTGTGCTCATACCTCTAAAGAAATAGTTCCAAATCATAACAATGACCAATAGTCTCTCTCCTTTCTAATGTCACTGACTGGAGATCCTTATAAATTAACTTGCACTTGACTACACTGGTTTTACCTCCTAGAAAACAATTACCACCAATGGTAGAATAAAGTTTACCTCAGCATTCAATACAGAAAAAGGTCTTGCTTCCTTGCATAGCAATCAAATCATCTAACACAAGCCAAAATCTTATTAAAGGTCCTTTTGGGTACCCTGTTACTATTACACTGGACAGTCATTCATGGTTTATGATCATTCTTATTAGAATTCATTACACTTCCCTTTTTAAATTAAATCTATTTGGTAATATTGGATAATAACATTACATGTCAGATGTACAACTTTATAATACATCTGTATAACCTATTATGTACTCACCACTAGAAGGCTAGTCTCCTATCATCACATACTTGATACCTTTTACCCTCTTTATACTCACCCATCTTCCTCCCACTCTGGTATCCACCATCCTGTTATATCTTCGCATTTGTTTAGTTTGCTTAGTTTATTCATTTGCTGCTTTTTGTTTTATAATCCTACATAAAAGTGAAATGACACAGTACTTGGCCTTCTGTCCTATTTCACTTAGAATACTCTCAAGATCCATCCATGCTGTCACAGACGTCACTATTTAATCTTTTCATGGCTGAGTAGTATTCCATTTATACATGTTCACATCTTCATTAACATCATCTGTCAAAAGACATTTAGGTTGTTTCCATGTCTTGGCTGTTGTGTAGCCAATAATGCTGTAATGAACACAGGGCACATAAATCTTTACAAATAAATGTTTTCAAAATTTTCCAGGAGATACCCAAAAGAGGGATCGCTGGGTCATATGGTATCTAAATTTTTTGAGGAAAATTTTTTTGTTTTCCATAGTAGCTGCACCAATTTACAGTTCCACCAGCAGTTTGCAGAGGTTACCTTTTCCTCACATCCTCTCCAACACGTTATTTCTTGTCTTATTGATAATACTATTAACAGATGTGAGGACTACATTTCTTTTTGGCTACAGGTGCGAGCCTGTGGATCACACAGAAAGAGGTAATGAGGAAACCATGATTTATGTTTTTTATATTATGAAAAACAAATTAGAGACAAAAATTGTACCCATAAAAAAGTAAAAAAGATTTGCAAGCAAAATGAAATATATAGATGATATATTTTTAATTTATACACCAGAAACATATTAACCAATGTTATTCCAATGTATTTAATTTTTTAAAATTTGTCTTAGAAAAAATACACCTGAACTTATAAGTGCAGTTTGAAAATTCACAAATATTTGACAAAAAATGCACATACTTTAAAAAAATTTTTATTGATTAATCACAAAAATTCAAACATAACTGAACATATACTGAGGGGTTACACCCAGCTTCAAGTAACAGAAAACACCCAGTCTTTCTGACAGGAGGAAGGTGCAGATTCTTACATGGAAGGACTGGGTCAAGGTAACCACTGCACATGCCACAGAGAAACAAGCACCCATATCATTTTTTGACTGCACCAATGTAGACAGCATGGTGAATCAGGAAAACATACTAACACAATTAACAGCATAAAGCTGTTTCCTATACCAATTAGAGCTTATACGGACATAACCCAGAGAAGGGGGAAATCACAGAATACAAGATGAAAGGCTGAAATAGGTGTAAGGAAAACTACACCTCTAAGAAAATAAAAATCAAACAATTGGTAGTTTAGAAGATACTCTTGATGGGAAGGAAAAAGATTCTAAAATTTTAGCTAGGAAATGGTGTATCATAGCTGGTTATCTGTCTCTCCCCCTGTATGGTGGCTCTCCATTATCTTATGCTGTTTTTGCTTCTGCCTTCCAAGTCTCATGCAAGTAAATTCTACTATGGAATCATAGTGGAAATAAATTCTGGAAAATCTAGTTCTTAATGTTACCCATAGAAGGCATATCTCCAACTCTAGAGATTTTGTCCGTTATCAAGGGTCTTTTTTTTTCTTTAACAATTTAAATATATTTTATTGATTTTTTTACAGAGAGGAAGGGAGAGGGATAGAGAGTTAGAAACATCAATGAGAGAGAAACATCGACCAGCTGCCTCCTGCACACCTCCTACTGGGGATGTGCCCGCAACCAAGGTACATGCCCCTGACCAGAATCGAACCTGGGACCTCTCAGTCCGCAGGCTGACGTTCTATCCACTGAGCCAAACCGGTTTGGCTCAGGTCTCTCTTTTTAAATAAAAATGTATTCAACATATGCCAGTCAAGAGAAAAATAAAAAGCAAAGGACAAAATATGGAAAATAATTCACACAATATATTCTTTCACAAACTTTACATAATTGTAACATACTCCTTTGTAAGGAAAATGGAAAAAGGCTCTTATACCCATCATCCCCAAAAAGGGAGTATAGGAAGGAAGAATGCATATAACGGACTATAGATACCCAGGAACTGTCACAAGGTCACTAGGAAAATCCCAAGTTACACCAAACTGCCTTTTTGTTTTTGTTTTCAAATTTGTATTTGAAATATACATATATTTACTGTGTGTATATATATATGTATATATGTTATATATATACATAATTTATATCTACATCTGTATCTAGATATATAGATAGGGTCTCCCCAAAATCTATAGACTTTGAATGATTATAAAGTCAGTTTTCAATATACAGTTCATTTTCAAAATGTAAGAGAACCTACAGAAATGAGTACTTTTGTCAATGCCTGTTTTTCAAACTAATGACCGGCACTGCTGATAATGTGAAGCAATGGAATCGCCAACATCAAGAATCATTTTGTTCAGTATTTGTGTGCCCTCAATTTGTGTTGCTGGTTTTGTACTGTAAACTTACAAAAAAAAGTCTAGTGGATAAATTTTATTTGTTCAAAGTTTAATCTGGTTTTACTCATTATTTCAAATCACTTAAAACTGAAAAGGAGTGAAAATTGAGTTATCAGCTGTCTGTGTATTTATTTTGGGGAGTGGGAAGGACACGTCAGATGTACAACTTTATAATACATCTGTATAACCTATTATGTACTCACCACTAGAAGGCTAGTCTCCTATCATCACATACTTGATACCTTTTACCCTCTTTATACTCACCCATCTTCCTCCCACTCTGGTATCCACCATCCTAACTTCCAGTAGCATTTTAGGATGTATTTACTTTATTCAAAGCTTAGTCTGGCTGAAGAAAAACATCAACTGAGCTATAACCTGTTAAAGTATGGATACATGTTTTTGGGACACCCTGTATATTTGTTGTTGAAATCTAGTTCTCCATTGATATTTTAGAGAAAGTGGAAGGGATGGAGGGATGTGGGAGGGGAGGGGAGGGAGAAATAGAAACATCCATATGAGATGTTGACTGGTTGCCCTGTGCATGTGCCCTAACCAGGGCCAGGGATGGAACCCATGACCCTTTGGTGTGTGGGCCAATGGCTCTAACCACTTAGACACACTGGCCAGGGCAACAAGGAATACATTTTTCTGTAAATAACTTCGTTGAGAACTGAATTGTTCAAGATGGAAGACATTTGAGAACCAAAGTTTGACTGTATATGGTTTCTCTCCACTGTGCACTCACAATCCATGATTTTCCAAAGGGGTATGTTACAAACAAAGGCTTTTCCATATTCCTTACATTCGTAGGTTTTTGTTTAGTATGAGTTTATTCCCATCTGGAGAGAAACTGTGTTCTGTGTAGGTTTTACCACATTGCTTACATTCATAGGGTTTCTCTCCAGTTTGAAATCTTTCGTATCTTTGATACAAACTAAGGCGAGTGAATGCTTTCCCACATTCCTTACATTGATAAGGTGTTATTGCAAGGATGTATTTTCATGTGTCTTTGAAGGGATTTGTGAGAAACGTAGGCTTTACCACAATGTTTACACATATAAGGTTTCTCTCCTGTGTGAGTTCTTTCATGTGTTTGTACAGAACGATAAGATTTGAAGACCTTTCCACACTCTTTACATTCATAGTGTCTCTCTGCAGTGTGTGTTTTTTCATGTATTCGAAGATTACTTAGATACTTGAGTGCTTTACCACATTTTGTACATGCATAGCGCTTCTCTCCAGTGTGAGATATTTCATGTATTCGTAAGGAACTGTAATAGTTGAAGATTTTTCCACATTCCTTACATTCATAGCGTTTGCATCCAGGGTGAGAAATTTGGTGTGTTTGTAAATAACTAAAAGATTTGAAGACTTTTCCACATTCCTTACATTCATAAGGTTCCTCTCCTGTGTGAATCTTTTCATGTGATTTTAAGTAACGGGGAGATCTGAAGGCTTTTCCACAATTCTTACATTCATAGGGTTTCTCAGCGCTGTGAGTTTTTTCATGTTTTCGAAGATAACTGATATCGCTGAATGCTTTACTACATTTTTTACACTCAAAGGGTTTCTCTCCAGTGTGAGACCTTACATGTGTTTGCAAGGACCTAGGATATCTGAACGCTTTTCCACATTCCTTACATACATAGGGTTTCTCTCCTGTGTGAGCCCATTTGTGTGGTAGTAAAGAACTGCAAGATCTGAAAGCCTTTCCACATTCCTTACATTCATAGGGCTTTTCTGCAGTGTGCGTTCTTTCATGTATTTGAAGATTACTGAAATATTGGAATGCTTTACTACATATTTTACATTCATGTAGTTTTTCTTTAGTATGACTTCTTTTATGGCTTTGAAAACTTGGATAATTTCTGAGGGCTTTTCCACTGAGTCCACACTGATAAGGCTTCTCTCCAGGGTGCTTTCTCTCACAAATTTGAAATGAAGTTGAAGAACTAAAGGTTTTCCCACATTCCTTACTTTCACAGGTTTTTTCTCCATTGTGAGTTCCTTTATGATTTTCCAAACACTGAAGATAACTGAAGGCTTTCCCACATATGTTACATTTATATGGCTTCTCTTTATATTTCCGATACTCAGAGGGCTTGCGTCCAGCATGACATCTGACGTGCCTATTATGGGATGAATGATCCATGAAGACGTTCCCACATGCATTGTATATGCATGGTTTCAGTCCAGAAAGTGTTTTCTTGTTTAGACTGAGGTTTGGACTAAAGCTGAAGTTTTCTCCACATTGACTACCATTTTCCCCTTCACCGAGTTTTTCTAACATAAGACTTCTGTAAAAAACAAGCAAATTATTAATGATTTTCAGTTACTGATTTTAATATTAGTGGAATATTTGAACAATTTTATGATTTAAAGCAAAAACGTAGATTTTCTGCCTTGTGTACATTGTTTGAAATTCAATACACTGAAAGCTCTGGAGACAGCTTCACCCTTGTTATTATCAATACAGTGATATTCAGAGGCAGGTTTAAGATGACATTCAAGTTTGCTGCTGAACTCAACCCCTCCCAATACACCGAATGTACACCTATATTTTGAGCAGCGATTCCTCCTGAGAGATAACTGTGAGTCAACTGAACTACATCTGCACAACAAGCAAGAGAGAAAGACCACAGAGAGGAAGTTGGAAACCACTGGAGCTGAGGGCACAACCCAGAACCAAAGCAACTGGTGAGCATCACTAGATATGTTTCCTCAACATGTGGACAGTGGGTGAGAGAGCCATCCAGGTTTTCTGGCCAAGCTGCAGGGTGCTGTAGCATGTCCTTAAGCCACCCTTCCGAGAGCTAGATCCAGCAGAAACAGGAGGGCACCATAGCTTACATACAAGGGGATCCTTCCACTGGGGGAACTGATTCAGCAAGTACAGGAAGGTGCTGCTTTGTACACCCACTTTACTGCATGTACAAGCAGGGCTCCCCCACCAGGAGAGAGTGCAGAGCCATCTAAATGCTGTGATACTTGCCTGCAGGACTACCCTGTCGAGAGAAAGTGCAGAGATAGTGGGTGCAGCTGCGCATACACGTGAGACTGCCCTGTCTGAGAGAAGTCAGAGCTAGCAAAACTTTGCAGTATCCACATGCAGGGTTGCCACTTGCAGAGAGTGAGTGGGGTACTGCTGTGCACGTGCAGGGATACCCCACCAAGACTGGGTACAGAATTCATGACAAATGACTGTGTGCATATGCAAGGCTGCTCCACCCAGAGCTAGCAGGGCATTGAGATGCAAACCCTGCTTTGGCAGAGGACAATTAGAGCAACTGGGCACACACATATGGCGAGCCATGTAGAGTGAGTGGGGCACAGCTGAGTGCACAAGGAGTTGTAGTGCCCAGAGAAGAAGCAAAACTAGCAAAGTGGAGCTGTGTGCACACAGTAGGCTTACTCAACCTGGAGAGGGGGGAAGCGGGTGGGGAGACACAATCATATAAAGTGGACCTGTAACACCCTGCTGATAACAGACAATAAAGCAAAAGATTAAGCCAAGAGCACAAAAAGAAGCCCCACCAGGGTTAGAAGGGAAAGGCAGCATGCACACACAAGGCTGTCCCACCTGGAACCCACTCTTTCAGGCCAGGTGACACCAGGCAGTATATGCACCCACCTCAACTAAAACCGGCAAAAATTATTTGACACACAGTCTACATAGAGACCAATTTTTAAGATTAGGAGAGATAGCTATTATATCCAACTCAGGAACAAACACAGAGAGTCAACTAAAACGGGAAGACAAAAGAATATGGCCCAAATGAAGGAACAACAATAAAATTCCAGAGAAAAGTCCTAATGAAATGGAGATAATTTGCCTAATAAAGAATTCAATGAAATGGTCATAAGGATGCTTAATAAACTTCTGAGTAGAATAGAGGAACTTAGATAGCACTTCAACGAAGAGACAGAAAAGGTAATAAAGAACCAAGCAGAGTCCTGGCCGGTTTGGCTTGGTGGATAGAGCGTCAGCCTGCAGACTGAAAGGTCCCAGGTTTGATTCCAGTCAAGGGCATGTACCTTGGTTGCGGGCACATCCCCAGTGGAAGGTGTGCAGGAGGCAGCTGATCAATGTTTCTCTCTCACTGATGTTTTTAACTCCCTTTCCCTCTTCCTTCCTCTCTGTGAAAAATCAATAAAATACATTTTTTTTAAAAAAGAACCAAGCAGAGATAAGGAATACAATAACTAAAATGAAGTATACATTACAAGGAATTGACAACAGATTAGTTAATACAGAACTATAGAGTACCAACCTGGAAAACAAAATAGAGGAAATTAGCTAATCAAAACAACAAAATTAAAAAAAAAATTTTTTTAAATAAGGATAATATCAAGAGAGTTCTGGGATAACATCAAAAACACTAATATTCACATTATAGGTATTTCAGAAGGAGAAGAAAGGGGCAAAAAAGAATACTTGTAGAAATAATGGCTAAAAACTTTCCTAACCTAGGAAAGGAAACAGACATTCAGATCCAGGAAACAGAGTTCCAAACAACATGAAGCCAAGAGACCCTAACCAAGACATGTTGTAATTAAAACAGTAAGTATCTATACATATAAAAGCCTAAGTGACTATTAAGACCAAAAAACAGGAACGACTGGTTGACCAATCGCTATGACGTGCACTGACCACCAGGAGGCAGACGCTCAGTGCAGGAACTGCCCCCTAGTAGTCAGTGCACTCCCACAGCCAACCTCCCGCATCCCTTCCCCCGCCCAGGCCAGCCGGTCAACCTCCCATGGTTCCTCCCCCTCCCGGCAGCCACCCATGGTCCCTCCCCCCAGCCAGTCCTTCCCCCTGGCCAACCTCTCACGGTCCCTCCCCCAAGCCAGCCGGCCCTGATCTGCCCCGATCAGGGCCAGCTGGCCAGCCAACCTCCCGTGGTCCCTCCCCTGTCCCTCCTGCTGGATGGCAGGCCCTGATCAGCCCGGCCCCGATCGGGACTGGATGAGATGGCCCCAATGGGCCCTGATCGCTGGCCAGGCCTAGGGACCCCACCTGTGCATGAATTCATCATACACTGGGCCTCTAGTTAAAGATAAAGATACAATCTTAAAGGGAGCAAAAATGAAACAAGTCATATACAAGTGATAGCCTATAAGGCTATCAGCTCATTTTTAAGATGCAACTTTACAGGCCAGAAGGAAGTGGCAGGAAATTATTAAAGTGTTGAACAAAAGAAATCTACAACCTAGAATACTAAATCCAACAAGGCTATCATTCAGAATTGAGGTAGAGATGAGTTTCCCAGACAAATAAAAACAAAAGAATCACGATTTCGCTTATATGTGGAATCTAATGAACAAATTAAACTAACAAACATAATAGAAACAGACTCATACAGAGACAGACTGAGAGCTGTCACAGAGGAGGGGGATTGGGGACTGAGTGGATGAGTAAATGAAAAAGGTAAAGGGATTAAATTAGAAAAAAAAATATATATATATATATGTATCTCACAGACATGGAAAGGGGCATGGGAAGGGCGGATAGAAGAGGGCAAAGGGATGATAAATGGAGATAGAAGGAGACCTGACCTAGAGTGGTGAACACATAATACAATATACAGGTGATGTATTATAGAATTATACACTGAAGCCTAAATAATTTTAAAAAGGAGTTCATAACCACTAAACCAGCCTTAAAAGAAATGTTAAAAGGTATTCTTTATACAGAAAAAACAAAGGACATAATGCAAAAATATATAGGAAAGACAATAATCTCACTAGTAAAGGCAAGTAAATAATAATCACAGTAAATCAATCACTTAAAAACTAATATGAAAGTTAAAAGACAACAGTAGCAAAATTAACTATAATAAATAATCAGAAGATACACAAAAAGACAAAACATGACATCAAAAATATGAAGAGTGGCAGAAAGGAGTAAAAAAATAGTGCTTTTAGAATGCAGTTGAATTTAAATGCCTATCAGCTTAAAATAGACTGCTTTAAATATAGATGACTATATAAACCTTATGTCAACCATAAGCCAAAAACATGTAAAAAAATGAGAAAGGAATCTAATTGAAACACTAAAGAAAACACGGACTAAAAAACTAAAGACATAGAAGCATAGAACAGTCTGTGGAATCTCAAGAGAGGCGGGGTGGGTGCATGGGTAGGAAGAACTTATATGCCCATATGGATAATCCATGGACACAATGTGGTGAGAGCCTAGGGTGGGGGATGGGTACGGGCTAGAAGAGATCAATGGGGGAAAAAGGGAGACATCTGTAATACTTTCAATAATAAAAATACATTAAAAAAATTTTTAAAGACAGCATAGCAGAATAGACAAAAAGCTGACTACCGTATGCTACTTACAAGACACTCATTTCATTTTATATTGAAAGACACACAGGCTGAAAGTGAAGGAATGGAAAAAGATTTTTCATGTAAATTTAAACGAAAAGAAAGCTGGGGTAGCAATATTCAGATCAGACAAAATAGACTTTTTAAATATATTTTTACTGGTTTCAGAGAGGAAGGAAGAGGGAGAGAGAGACAGAAATATCAATGATGAGAATCATTGATTGGCTGCCTCCTGCCCGCCCCCTACTGGGGATCGAGCCTGCAACCTGGGCATGTGCCCTGACTGGGAATCAACCTCCTGGCTCATATGTTGATGTTACTGAGCCATACCAGGCGGGCTCTCCCAAACATTTTATTTTATTTTATTTATTTTTAATATCTTTTTATTGATTTCAGAGAGAGGAAGGGAGGAGTTATAGAAACATCATGATGAGAATCACTGATTGCACACCCCCCACTGGGGATCGAGCCCGCAACCCAGACATGTGCCCTTGACCAAAATCGAACCCGGGACTCCTCAGCCCACAGGCCAACGTTCTATCCATTGAGCCAAACCAGGTAGGACTCTCCCAAACATTTTAAAGAAGAATTAGTAATTATCCTCAAACTACCCCAAAAAAATTGAAGAGGAAGAATGCTTCCAAACTCATTCTATGAAGTCATTATCACTATAATACCAAAACCAGACAGACACTACAAAACAAAGAATTATAGGCCAATATCCCTGGATGAATATAGATGCCAACATTCTCAACAAAATACTAACAAACCAAATTCAACAATACATTAAAAGGATTATATACATTATCAGGTGGGTATTACTCCTGCAATGGAGGTTCACCATCTGTAAAACAATGTGGTTCATCACATCAATAAAACCAAGGGCAAAAAATCGTATCATCTCAATAGATGAAAAAAAAGCAATTGACAAAATCAGTATCTACTTATGATAAAAATTCTAAACGAAATGGGTATAGAAAGAACTTACCTCAACTTGGTAAAGGCTAAACATCACAAGTCTATAGCTAACATCATATTCAATGGTGAAAAACTAAAGGCTTTTCCTCTAAGATCAGGAATAAGACAAGGATGCCCGCTCTCACCACTATTATGCAATATAGTATCAGAAGTCCTAAGCCTCAGCAATCAGTCAGACAAGAAAAACAAATAAAAGGCATCCACAATTGAAAAAGAGTAAGTAAAATTATCACTATTTGCAGATGATATATGTATAAACCCCTAAAGACTCCACAAAAATAGAAAAATATAATTAAATAGAACAGCAAAATACACAGAAATTTGTCACATTCCTATATACTGATAGCAAATCAAATTATCAGAAGAAGAAATTAAGAAAGCAATCACATTTACAACTAGATTAAAAAAAATACCTAGGAATAAATTTAACAAAGGAGGTAAAATAACTGTACTCAAAAAATTATAAGACATTGAAGAAAGAAATATTAGAGGATACAAATAGAGGCATATACTGTGCTCATGGATCTGAAGGATTATCATTAAAATGACCATATTACCCAAAGCAATCTACAGATTCAATGCAATCCCTATCAAAATACCAATGACATTTTTCTCAGAACTAGAACAAACAATCCAAAAATATATATGGAACCAAAAAAGACCAGGAATATCGAGAAAGAAGCAAACTGAGAAAGCAATCTTGAGAAAGAAGAACAAAGTTGGAATTCTCACACTCCCTGATTTGAAACTACATTACAAGGCTATAGAAATCAAATTGGCATGGTACTGGTGTAAAAAAAGGCACATAGATCAATGTAACAGAATAGAGCCCAGAAATAATCTCTAGATTCTATGGTCACTTAATCTATGACAAAGGAGGCAAGACTACAGAATAGATTAACAACAGTCTCTTCAACAAATGGTGTTGGAAAACTGGATACATGCAAAAAAAAAAAAAAAAAAGAAAGAAAGAAACCAGACCCCTTCTCTTAGACCAGATACAAAAATAAAAATCAATTAAAGACTTAAATTTAAGGCCTGAAATAATAAAACTCCTAGAAGAAAACATAGGTAGTAAATTATTTGACATCAGTCTGAATAACATCTTTATGGCTATATCCCCTCAAATAAGTGAAACAAACGGGTCTTCCTCAAACTAAAAAGCTTCTGCACAGTGAATAAAACCCTCAACAAAATAAACAAAAAACAACCTACTGAATATTCAAAAATAACATATCCAATTAGATTGATATCCAAAACATAAGGGACTCATATAACTCACTAACAAAAAGTCAATTATCTGATTAAAAAATTGGGCAGAGATTGCTTCTCAGCCCTTTGGCTAATATCAAATATAGAGATCTGCTCTTATCAGTTTAACATTTGATACAGACTCTATTTGAGGACATATCAAATGGATTTTTAGAACAGGGAGATGGACTAGGAGCTTGCTCTGTCCATGCTATTGCAGTATCTTCAGGAACAGTGCACTCCTTCAGGGACCAAAAAAATAAAAGGGGGGGGGAGCGTTGGGGGGGACAGAGGACATCTCTACAAAAAAAGACATAGAAATAGCCAATAGACATATGAAATGATGCTCAACATCATTCAACAAGGAAATGCATATCAAAACCACAATGAGATACCATCTCCCACTAGTCAGAATGGCTATTATAAAAAAATGAACAAATAACATGGGTTGGCAAGGATATAGAGAAAAGAGAACTCTTGTGCACTGTTGGTGGGTTTGCAAACTGGTGCATGCAGCCACTATGGAAAACAGTATGGAGAAATTCCACTTCTAGGTATTTATCCAAATGAAACAAAACCACTACTTTGAAAAGATATACATACACCCCCAAAATTTATTGCAGCATCTACACTAATAAAAGAGAAAAATGGTAATTGGCATACGACGCTACCCTTTTCATTGGCTAATCAGGGCTATATGCAAATTAACTGCCAACTAAGATTGGCAGTTAACTGCCAACAAGATGGCGGTTAATTTGCATATGTAGGCACAATGCAGGGAGGCAAAAGGGAAAGCAGGAAGAAGCCCCCTGCCACTGGCAGTGATCGGAAACCCAGGGGGGAGCTAAGAGCTGGGGGGCAGGGCAAAG
>NW_006290766.1:67139-80179 GCF_000327345.1 Myotis davidii
AAGGAACTCAGTGGTACCCTTTCCCCCTCCCTACATGGGAGTCCATTCTGTGGGACTCTTCCCCCTTCCCACGTGGGAGTCTGTACTTGTTCTTTAATAAATTTCCACCTTTGCTATACCAAAAAAAAAAAAGTTTCTATTTCAATTGTGTTATATGGGCAAAGTGCACATGCAGCTAAGTTATTTTCTGTGCAAAGAGAGAAAATTTGAAAATAAAATGGTTCTCCAATTTCCAGATCAGGGACATACATGGGGAGATAGCTTACATGTGTGTGAAAGGCCAATAATAAGAGGCTGTGCCTTCCTATATTCCCCACCTCTTGTTCAACTACTCTATGAAGTCTGTGAATTAGAGGCCCAGACCACTGTGGTACGATTTCAGATAGGGAAACTCTTTTTTTTGTCTATATGAACATCTATAAAGTGCTTTTCTGAGAGTGAAAGCAACCTACCTTCCATATGTGTTACCGGGGAAACATCTAGTTGGGCTTGGGCTGCCCATCACTGTGTCCAATAACGAAGGCAGGTTTGAATCATATAAGGCGTTTATTGAGAAGGCAGGGCGCCTATAAGCATCAAATCCTGCCTTCCAGCAAGGTGCAGGGGACAGGATTATAAAGGGGAAGGGGCTGGCGTGCTATGTGCAGCCCTGGGGGTCCACAGACATCAGTTATTGTCTTTAGTCATCAGGGGATGAGATGATGTTGATGAGATGATGTTTTGACTTCTGGTGGGTCAGTCTGACCGCTTATCGGTTCTGCTTGCTGGATTCAGAGCTGAGTCACCTCCTTAATCGCTTCGCGCGGGCCTTAAAAAGGAAACTTAAGAAAAACTTATCCCCCTAATCACATAAGTATATGTGTTCTAAGATTTAAAATAATATGATTCTTTTTCAGATTAATTCAGGTGCTCTATCCATCAGATTATACATCTCACTATCATGTGGAATATGAAATTTGACATTAATATTACCAATGATAGTCTTTTTCACATCTTATGGAAAATCCTGACATCATATCCATAATTGTTACATTTAAAATAGTATGGTGCCCTAACCCTTTCCCTTCCTCTCTGTAAAAAAATCAATAAAATATATTTAAAAAAATAAAATAGTATGGCTTTAAAAAAAAAGAGCTGGGTAGAGGGGGCAAAAGGGGGGAAATAGGGACATCCTATATAATAATAATAAAAGGCTAATATGCAAATTGACTGAACAACAGAATGGCCGGTTGCTAGAGGTGGTGGCAGGAGCCTCTCCCACCTCTGGCAGCACTAAGAATGTCCAACTAACAATTTAGGCCTAATTCCTTGGGGGCCTAAGCCTTTAGTCGGACATCCCCCGAGGACTCCCTGGCTGCTAGAAGGATGTCTGACTGCAAGCTTAGGCCTGATCCCCTGGGGAGTGGGCCTAAGTCAACAGGTGGACATCCCCCAAGGGGGTCCTGGACTGCAAATGGGCGCAGGTCGGGCTGAGGGAGCCCCCCCACCGAGTGCACAAATTTTTGTGCACCGGGCCTCCAGTATATATATATATGTATATATAGCCAAGATAGGTTTTATATGTGTGTGTGTATAAGTAATATATATATATAGAATATATTACTTATATATAGAATATATTACTTAGCTATTTAAAAAAATGAATCTTGCCATTTGCAACACCATAGATAAATCTAAAGGCTATTATGCTGAGTGAAACAAGTCAGACAGAGAAAGACAAATACTGTATGGTTTCACTTATATGTGGAATCTTTAAAAACAAAACAGGTAAAGAAAAACATAAACAGGCTCAGAGGGGAGGGAATAGGGGGAATAAGTGAAAAAACTAAAGTCAGGAATAGGGTGATAAATTTAATAGTGGAAGATAATTATTAGAATTAGTGGGGAGATTGCGTAATAAGGTATAAAAATGTTAAATTATTGTATTGTCACCCGAAACTAATATAACAAATATAGTATGTATACCAACTATAGTTAAACTTAAAATATAGCAAAAAAAGTGATATTCAGGTATAGGATTTATTAATGCTGTTTCCATGTAAACTAGTTTGCAAACACTGAGTATTTATGTCATATATAAGAAAGTAATTTGTTAATTTTTTAAGACTAAATTTGAAGCAAGGGTTGCTTTGGTTGCTTCTTTTGAAAATTTTGTAGCATAACAGGTTTCTCATGTGAGGTAGTGCTTTCTGTTGTGTGACTCACTTTTGTTTTCTTCCCTCGTTTTCTTCAATGTCATCATCTTCCCATTTTTTACCTAAAGAAGCAGACCCAGAAAATTGGTTTCAACGTATTAGAAATTATACAAAAATTAGTAAATTCTATTTCTATGATGAGCTGTGACCATGCTCAGTTTATTTACCAATGTCCTCCTTTCTCACATTACCATCTTAGGACAATGTTGATGGGTAAGAAACACTTGTTCTCTAATTGAAAAAGTGAAGGAAAGTCACCATCCTTACCTAAGAAGGCCACGTTCCTGAAGGTTTCCCTCATCACATCTCTGTGGAGCTTTTTCTGTGAAGGATTCAGTAAGGCCCACTCCTCCTGGGTGAAGTTCACAGCCACATCCTCAAAGGCCACCGAGTCCTAAAACACCCCAATATGTGTCCATTAGGATGAGTGAGACTGACAGCACTGAACACTCAGATTCCATTTATAGGAAGGTTATGTATGATTTTCCCATTTCCAAACACCTCATCTATGACTCTATCATCAAAAATTTACTCTCTATCCCCACATTCACTTCCTTATACATTTAACACCATCATAAACACATGGAAATTATCAATGTATTTTTACTGTAACCACATTACATGTTTTTTAAATGGCAGGGGTTCAAACACTTTGGGGAAATCACAAAAATGCTATACAAATTAAACAAATATTATCATTTTCAGACCATCAATACCTTGTGAAAAAAATTCATATTTTTTTATTCACTATTTATAGGACTCCATAAAATAAGGTCATATCTGCATGAGGTTTCAGTAGAAGAACTGGAAACTTTTTCTTCTACTCCCATTACCAAAGCCAAGGAGTCCAAGAGGCTTGTGGAATTTCAATTTTTAACAAAGCCTAGCTGGTCATACATACTGCCTTAAAGTCCTCCATTAGAAGAACAGACATAGCTCACTTTAACTTTGCTTTCCTGTGCGTGGCAGTTATTGCGTTTTCATCATTTGAGACAATTACGTAGAATTAAAATGCATGACAGCCCTAGCTGGTTTGGCTGAGTGGGTAGAGCGTCGGCCTGTGGACTGAAGGGTCCCAGGTTCAATTCCAGTCAAGGGCATATGCCTGGGTTGCAGGCTTGATCCCCAGTAGCGGGCGTGCAGGAGGTGGCCTCTCTCATCATTGATGTTTTTCTCTCTCTCCCTCTTTCTCCCTCCCTCCCTCCCTCCCTCCCTCTCTCCCTCCCCACTCCCTTCCTCTCTAAAATCAATAAAAGTATACTTAAAAAAAAAAAGCAGCAAGAGAAAAGCAGTTAGTTGCCAACAAGGGAGCACCCATAAGACTGTCAGCTGATTTCTCAACAGATGGGATTGGCACAAAATATTCAAAGTGATGAAAAGCAAGGACCAATTACTCTACCCAGTAAAGCTATCATTTAGAATCGAAGGACAGATAAAGAGCTTCCCAGATAAGAAAAAGCTAAAGGAGTTCATCACCACCAAAACCAGTATTATAAGAAATACTAGAGGCCTGATGCACAAAATTCATGCAAGGGTAGGCCCTCGCAGCCCAGGCTTCCTCAGCCCTGGCAGTCGACTCAGCTGCCAACTCAGCCCTCACAGCCCCGGCTTTGTTCGGAAGGTTGTCCAGATGGTCGTTCGGACGTTTGGTAGATTTACATATTATGCTTTTATTATTATAGATTAAAGGATATTCGTTAAGAAGGAAAAAAAGATTTAAAATATGAATAAATGGCCATATAAAAGAATAAATCTTATCATCTGCGACAGCATGGACGGACCTAGAATGGTATTATGTTAAGTGAAACAAGTCAGACAGAGAAAGATAAATAGCATATGATTTCACTTCTATGTGGAATCTAAAGAATAATATAAACAAGCTAACAAAAAAAGACTTATACAGAGAACAGACTGATTATTGTCAGAGGGGAGGCAGAAGAGGAACTTTGTGAAAAATGTAAAGGATTAAGAAGTACAGTTTGTAGTTATAAAGTACAGCATAGTAAATAGTAATATTATAACAACAATGTATGGTAGCAGGTGGGTACTAGGAATATTAGGGGGAATACTTTGTAAAGTATATGATTAACTATTACGCTGTACACCTGAAACTAATACAAAATAATATTGAATGTGAACTGTAATTTTAATTAAAAAAAATTTTTAATTAAAAAAATTAACAGAATAACCTAGAAGTGATTAAAACTGACTGAGAATAGCTAGAGTAAGAAAACAGGAGTGTAGCAGGATATATGGCAAGGGGTCTTCTTATGTTAGTTTCTTATATGAGGAATTTAATTAACCTTCCAATGCACTATTAAACAAAAAGAAGAAATTTATATATATTTCACTATGCTTAATCATTATTTTTGCTTTTTAGAATTAATTTTAAATACAGAATACCATTTCAAGATTTAATGCTTTAAACATTAATGGATATAAAACTGAAAGCCATCAAATATTTTCAAATCCCTTTTCTTTCTTTTTTTCTTTTTTATTGAATTTATTGGTGACACTGGTTAACAAACTTATACAGGTTCCAAGTGTGCAATTTTGTAACACTTCATCTATACACTATATTTTGTGTTCAGCATCAAGTCCCTTTCTGATAAAAAGGACAAGATGCATGATGATCAGTCTAGTCAGTCCCTCACTATATTGCACACAGGGGATATTTTCAGGAATCAGAATGTATTATAATGCCTAAGGGGTTTGGAATTAAGCCCTGAAATGAATTAGAAAATTTAGACTTCCATAAGTTTTGAGGTGTTTTCTTCATATCAATGAATATAAAAATACAATTGTGTTTTTTCCCAATAGCCATTGAAATAGGTAATCATCTGCCTTAGGAATGATATTGCCTTTCCAAAGTAAAAATTCTCTAGAGACATGGACATACAAACACTGACCAAAAAGCAGAAAGAAAGAAACCCTGAGAATTTTAAAACATCCATCTCACATCTTAACTTTTTCTTGCTAAAGGGAATCAAAATTCTACTTGGTTCCATAACTATCTTTCCTTATGCACAGGGTATTTCTCATTCAAACTACATATGAAAAGCCCAAATGCTACTGAACACTAGAATTAAAGGGCTGCAATATTCACTGTTGAAAGAAATCCAAAGGAAGGAAACACAAATATTGCAATCAATGCAGATAAGCAGCCTGCTTTCCTACAGTTCAGGAAATCCACATTCAGAAATTTGAACATAATCGCAAGCCTGGGGTCCAGACACTCCTGGATTGAGACAGAACCTCTAGAGTGGGTCAGTCCCTGGGGAGGTGGGTGGAAAGGGACACCTGAGCAGCCCCAAGAATGAAATCTGGGAGCTCTACAACCCTCCCCTCTCCTGTAAGCATGGAAGCGCTCCCTCCCCAGGCTTCCATTCTCACAGAGAAGCAACTCTCAGACTGATACAGTTTAAGGTTCTGGCCCAAATGAACTCCCCAGTCATAAACCCTTTGTCTCCAAGACAGAAACCCTGATCTTTATAGCCTTTCTCCATGTGCACAAATTACTCTGAGTGCACCTACACGTGGATGCAAAACTCAAACATAAGATCTTAAAATGTCTAGGCCTAAAGAACCACACCACAACCTCAAAAAGGGCATCATCATTGCCTGCACCCCCTTATCCAGCTGTATTCCCCACCCCCTCCCCCGATCCTCCCTATCCCCTAGCTTTCTAGTTTTTCTCATGCAAAATATCCACAAATATAAATCTTTTAAAAAGAGAATTCCGTCGGTTGCTTCCAGCATGTGCAAACGATGGGTGCACGAATGGGTGGAGCAACAAAATCCATCTCTCTCCCTCTCCCTCTCTCTCCCTTCTTCTATCACTAACTCAATTTTTTAATTAAAAAAAAAAGAGCATTCCATTCATCTGTAAAAAGATAAACAATTAAAATAATCTTTTTGAAATGTACCCCAGAGGACAAGTAGTTGATAATGAGGCTGTGACTCAAATGGGGATAGTTGGTCTTGGAAATGCCTGGAAGAAACTGGAAATTTGGAGACTTACTGCCAGCCCTAGGTGGAGACAGGTCCAGGGGACAAGGTTTTGGATTTGAGACCCTGTTTCACACAAAAATGAGAACTCGGGAGAAAATGGGCATTCCCTGATGAAAAAGAAAAATCAGGGTCCCCACAAACCTCTCATGCACAAACCCCAAAGACTGAGTCACGACTGTCCTCCGATGACCCTCCCTGAGCCACGACAACGTCTGGGGAGATGTGAGGCTGGGGGCTCAGAGCTTCCCGGAAAGAGAAGTAAATAGTACATTCGGTCCGGCTGCCTGCCCAGTCCTCGCGTGAATTCTGCAGGGGACCGAAGTCCCCAGAAGCCCCCAGTGGACTCCAGTTGCAGATCCTGGACTTGACCGCCAGGAGGCCCGTTTCCGCCACAGCCAGTTCCAGCCAGCCCCTCATCCCTGATTGCACACCAGCCCCTGGCCCCGCACACTCACCATTTCTAGGTTTCCTGAGTCCTGACACGATTCCCGTGACCAGCACAGACCACAGCACCGCACAGACTGGGGAAGAGCCACCACAGACCGTGAACTGTGGCTAAGTGGTCACCAGCTAGCCGGGAGCGTGGATGGAATGTCCTTACCTATGCGGTGCGTCAGCCCACCCACCTGTTTCAACGGAGCTTCTGATCGAACAGAAATCCATACATAACCCCACCCCTGCCTGATTGACACCAGAGGGGATGAGGCGGGGTTCATTCAGCCAAACCAGCCTCTTCTTGGCACGTTTGACTATGGAGCTGACTACTGTGTTCGCCCAGCTCTCTGTGAACACAGGGGCACAGGCGTGCACAGAGAATTCCTGATTCAGTTTCCAAATGAAGGAACATGAGGGCAGGCAGGCCAGGCCACACTGGAACAGTGTCTTACGTCCAGAGGTCAGGGGCGTGGTGCAAGGCTGTCAGGCCACTGAGACCCTAGTTTAGAAACATGGACACAATGTGACCTCACTATCTGTAATAGAGTCTGGCTCTGTTTCAATCTCTGATGCTTCCCAACCTTGAGCTTTCCACCGATCCCTGCCCACCCACAGTCATTCTGTCCTTAAGAGAAAGAATCCCAGAGCATTGGGCTCTGGTGGGAAGTTGGAATCCTGGAGCCCCAGCCTGGGTGGCCCTAACCACAGGGTGCGAGACGTGTTCATTACATTCTCAGATGTATATTTCACACTATAAGGAAATTTAATTCAGATCAGTTTTTGCCTATTCCTAGAAAACTTTAAAATGTAAAAAAACCAAAATTACAGTGACTATAGAAAGAAAAAGAACAATCTGTTAATAGCTGGGGACCAGCTCTGACAAAAATGGCTCACATTCTTTATGTCTGTTGCAACTTCAAATAACTTCCACCTGGCTATTTCCACTACTTTCCAAAAGAGAGAACAGCCATGCTCCATCTAACCCAGGAGCCTCCACTTCCTTTTTACACATGCACTTTTCTTAAGATATGAAGGTGTTAAATATATATTTTTATTGATTTTAGAGAGGGAGAGACAGAAACATCAATGATGAGAGAATCATTGACTGGCTGCCTCCTGCACACCCCTTCCTGGGAATCGAGCTGGAAGCCAGGGCACGTGCCCTTGACTGGAATAAAACCCAGGACCTTTCAGTCTGCAGGCCGACAATCTATCCACTGAGCCAAACTGGCTAGGGCCGCATGCACTTTCCTATCTATTGCCCACAGACAATCCACAAGCGCCAACACTTTTCCCTTGTTGATTCTGCCCATATTCCACCCACTGGCCCCACTGCAGCTTCTCCCACCCCTTGTCTATAGCTAAGATATATTCTTTCAGAAGGGCTTACATCTCTCTCCCCACTATCTATAAAAATGCTCAACAACTCCAGGACATTGTACTACTGTCTTCTTACTTAGTCATGCTGCTGGTAGCTCAGATTTCATGCCCCAGGACCCGGTCTTTTCTTGTTAGTAATGGCCTAATGAACCCTTTAGTATGTTTAACTTTCAGCTGTAGAAGTTCAACATTTTTGTTTAATACAATTATAATATCCTTAAGGCAATTAATTCCCATTTTCAGTGATATAAGACAGACAATAAATCATTATATAAATTAGGGATGCACTTGGAAATTCATTCCCGCCCTCCAGCTGTATTGAGGTATAATTAACAAATATAATTATCTATATTTAAACATTACAATGTGATGATTTGGAATAAATATACCAAATTGAATACTTGAAAATTTGCTTAGAGAGTGGATTAAACATTCTCATGGATCACATGAAAAATGTGAGGTATTAATTAATCTGGAAACCCATATATGCTTAAGAGATTGGATTGCAAATTCTTTTTTTTCAATTTATAGATTTATTTGTTTATTTTTAAATATATTTTTATTGATTTCAGAGACGAAGGGAGATGGAGAGAGAGATAAAAACATCAATGATCAGCTGCCTCCTGCATGCCCCCTACTGGGGATTGAGCCCACAACCAAGGCATGTGCCCTTGATTGAAATCGAATCCAGGACCTTCAGTCCGCAGGCTGACACTCTATCCACTGAGCCAAACCAGCTAGGGTGAATTGCAAAGTTCTTAATGCAATTATTTATTTATATGAACTTTTGAGATTATAATGCATTCTATACACTGCACCCCTTAAAATATACAAAGGCAAGGGAGGCCAGGGCCTCCCTTCATTCCGTGCCTCCCCCTGGTGGTCAGCGCACGTCCTAGCGAGTGATCAAACCCCTGGTCTCCCGGTCAAACTCCCAAGGGGACACTTTGCATATTAGCCTTTTATCTATATACTAGAGGCCCATTGCAGGAAGATTCCTGCAAGAATAGGGCTTCCTGTGGCCAGAGTGAAGCAGAGAAGGGAGCGAAGCCTGCCTCGGCGGACTTTGCTCCCTTCTCTGCTGCCTCGCTCCCTCCCATGTCCGCTGCCTCAACTCCGCTCCCATGTCCGCTGCCTCGACTCCGCTCCCATGTCCGCTGCCTCGACTCCGCTCCCATGTCCACTCCCTTGACTCCGCTCCCGTGTCTACTGCCTTGACTCTGCTCCCGTGTCCGCTGCCTCGGCTCCCTCCCTTCACCACCATTTTGCTCCCTTCTGCAGCGCTTGGCTTCCTTCTATACTGTCTTCAGTCTTCCCTCTGCACCTGCATATGCAAATTAACCACCATCTTTGTTGGGTTAATTTGCATACTCATCCTGATTGGCCGGTGGGCATAGCGGAGTGACACCAATTTGCATGTTTCTCTTCTATTAGTGTAGATAGATGGTCTCTCTGATTGACTTCATCCACTCATTCAGCATAATTTTTTCAAAAGATATCCATGTTGTAGTATGTACTAATATCCATTCATTTTTAGGGCCATTGTATGGATAAAACACATTGTTTATTCATCTAAAAATACCTAGGAGAGGAGTTGATGAGTCATATGGTAATCCTAGGTTCCATTTTTTAGGAACTGTCAGACTATTTTCCAAGTGCCTGAACCATCTGTGTAATGAAATATTTAAAGCATTGATAGAGAAAAGTGTCCTTCCTTCGTTGTTGAGCAATATTGTCCTTCAAAAGTGAGGGAGCAATAAAGACTTTCTTTACTGAAAGGAAATTAATATTGAGAGAATTAATATTGAGAGACTTTGTCACCAGTACACCTGCTTTGCAAGAAATGTAAACTAAATTCTTCAAAAGGAGGGAAATGATGAAAAAAGGAAGAGCATTTGAGAAGGGATCAATGAAGGGAAAGTAAAATCACTTAAACATTTTTTTTATTAATCTTTGTTCAAAAATAATACTAGCAACTATAAATTAATATTGAGAGAATTAATATTGAGAGACTTTGTCACCAGTACACCTGCTTTGCAAGAAATGTAAACTAAATTCTTCAAAAGGAGGGAAATGATGAAAAAAGGAAGAGCATTTGAGAAGGGATCAATGAAGGGAAAGTAAAATCACTTAAACATTTTTTTTATTAATCTTTGTTCAAAAATAATACTAGCAACTATATATAGAAGTGAATGACAGCAATATCATAAGACTCAGGGGACGAAGAAATTGGAAAGACTGTTGTGAGGAATTTATACAATGGAAGTCGTGTAGTGTTATTTCTAAGAGGACTTGGGTTGACTGTAACTATACACTGCAAATTCAATGGCAAGCCACCTATCTATATATATAAAAGGCTAATATGCAAAGTGTCCCCTTAGGAGTTCGACCAGGAATTCGATCGCTTGCTATGATGTGCACTGACCACCAGGGGGCGGCACAGAACATGGCGGGTGATCAGTTGCGGCAGCAGGGTGCTGAGGGAGTGAGGAAAGGAGGAGGTGGGCAGGTGGGGGGAAACCATGCGGTAGCAGTGCCTGGGCAGTAAGGAAAGGAGGAGGTGGGAGGCGGGGAATCTGATGGGCCCTGATCACTGGCCAGGCCTTGGGACCCTACCTATGCACGAATTTCGTGCACTGGGCCTCTAGTAAAAAATAAAGACTTACAATTGATATGTTAAAAAAAGAAGAGAAATAGAATCAGGTAAAGTACTCAAAGACAGAGAATTCAGAAAAAGATGGGAAATAAAGAACAAGAGCAACAAACAAAAAATACTAAAAATTATGGCATATATTTTTTTAAAAAAATATTTTTATTGATTTCAGGGAGGAAGGGAGAGGGAGAGAAAGATAGAAACATCAATAATAAGAGAGAATGATTGATAGGCTGCCTCCTGCACATCCCCCATCAGAATCGAACCCAGGACCCTTCAGTCTACAGGCTGAAGCTCTATCCACTAAGCCAAACCTGCTAGGGCTATGGCATATATTAATCCAACTATATCAGTAATCACTTTAAAAGTCAATGTTCTAAATACAATTGAAAGATAGATACTATCACAGTAGATTAAAAAAAATAACACCACCAGTTATATATTGTCTATAATAACAATAAAGACAGATTAAGACTACGGATGGAAGAAACTATATTAATTAACATTAAAAGATAGCTGTAGAAAAATAAAAGGATAGCTGAAATACCCATACCAATTTCAGATAAAGCACGGGGATAAAGAGAGGCTTTACAGAGTGATAAAGAGGTCAAGTATTCAAGGAGATACAGTGCTCGTGTTCATGGATATAACAGTATAGTGGCAAAATACACCAGGGAAAAATGGATAGAACTGCAAGGAGAAACAGATGAGTCCATTATTATACTTAAGACTTAAACAGCTCTCTATTAATAATTACAACTACAACCAGAAAAGCCATAGTTGAGTTCTTTTAAAAATATACATTTATTATTATTATTTTTTTTTATTGCTTAAACTATTACAAAGGGTATTACATATGTCTCCTTTTTTCCCCCGCCCTTGACAATCCCCTGGCCTCTCCTAGCCCCCAGTGTCTTATGTCCACTGGTTATGCTTATATGCATGCAAAAAATATATACATATTTTTTTAAACTGATATTTTAGAGAGAGAGGAAGGAAAAGGGAAAGGGGGAGAAGAGATAGAACCCTCAATCAGCCGGCAACCCAGGCATGTGCCTTGACCGGGAATCGAACCAGCAATCTCTTCGTGACTGGGTTGATGCTCAACCACTGAGCCACAACT
The DNA here is from genome assembly GCF_000327345.1 of Myotis davidii. Lineage (NCBI taxonomy): Eukaryota > Metazoa > Chordata > Mammalia > Chiroptera > Vespertilionidae > Myotis > Myotis davidii. The sequence goes on from NW_006290766.1 coordinate 78,937, forward strand.
GGCCAGACTAGAAAAGCAACAGTTGAATTGAAGAGTGGCATCAACAACTGGATTTAATTGAAAAATTTAATACTTAATCAAACAACAGCTGAATACACATTCTTTTCAAGTTCACATTGAAAATTCATGAGGACATAACACATTCTGGGACATGACACAGTAACACATCTGAAAGTATAGAAATCATACAAAATATGCTCTCAGACCACAAAGGCATTCATCTAGAAACTAATACCAGAAAGACATTGAAAAAAAACCTCAAATATTTGGAGTTTAAACACCACCAGGGTTTCTGCCTGATTATGTTCCAGTTTGCAAACTCTAAGACCCCTGAGTAAATCTCTATAATTGATTTCCAAAAAAGGAGATTATCCAGGTACAAGATAAAAAATAAAATCAAAAGGAATGAAGAAAGCTTATATGATTAGGTGACACCAGAAAAAGAAATAATATGCACATTATAAAAATCCCAGAGAGACAGTGATGGATAAAAAGCTTACCTAAATAAATAATGGCGGAAATGTTCCCAAATGTTGTGAGAGAGATGGACATCCAAATATATAAAACTCAAAGATCCTGGAACAGATTGAGTAATAAAAAAAAAGACCCCACCAAGGTGTATTATAAGCAAATTACCAAAAATCAAAGACAAAGAGAATTTTGAGAGTAGGAAGGGGAAAGTGACACATCATTTACAAGGGAACCTCCATTTTTACGGATTTCTAAGCAGAAAACTGAGGACATGAGAGGGTGGCATGATATACAACAAACCAGGGGTCCTCAAACTACGGCCCACGGGCCACATGCAAATACAAATATTGTATTTGTTCCCGTTTTGTTTTTTTACTTCAAAATAAGATGTGGAGTGTGCATAGGAATTTGTTCATAGTTTTTTTTAAACTATAGTCCAGCCCTCCAACAGTCTGAGGGACAGTGAACTGGCCCCCCTGTTTAAAAGGTTTGAGGACCCCTGCCCAAGACACTCAGAAGCCAGGATTCTAGAACATGGATCTGCGACACGGCAGCTACAAGGTGTAGAAGCTGAGGTATGCAATTACCTGGGTTCTGTGCATCTGCGTTATGAGGGTCCTTGTCTATGCGTGCCCCCTGCCCCCCACCAACCCACACACTCACATTCCTCCCGATCCGCTTGTTGATCGGGTTCATGAGGAAGGAGGAGAAGAAACCGCTGAGATACATCACCAGTGGGATGGTGGCGATGAACTTCTGTTGGGGCAGAGGG
>NW_006290766.1:80923-88058 GCF_000327345.1 Myotis davidii
GCAGCTGATCGATGTTTCTCTCTCATCAATGTTTCTAGCTCTCTCTCTCCCTTCCTCTCTGTAAAAAAACAATAAAATATAAAAAAAAAAAAAAGTTTGAGGACCCCTACACCAAACATTGAAAGTAGTGCCAACCAAGAACCCTGTACAATGCATATGAACTTACCACGATGTACACATTATCTTGCAGTTTTACTTGTCAATTATACCTCAATAAAGCTGGGGAGGGCGCAGAAAAAAAGGCAATAAAGCAAAGTGTTTGGATGGGCAAAAGAATAAAACAAAGAACACTGTACACAGCAAAGCTGTCCCTCAGAAATGAGTAAAAGAGAAAGACTTTTGCAAACAAATCTATGCTGAGGGAGCTCTTCACCACAGACCTGCTTTATAAGAAATGCTACTAGGATTTCAAACTGAAATGAAAAGACACTAATTAGTAACATAAAAATATATAAAAGTACAAAATAAAATTACTCAAAGAAAATAAAAATTGGTTGTTACTATAAACCAAATTGACAAACCTTTAACTAGACTAAGAAAAAAAGAGAACAGATTCAAGTTAATAATATCAGAAATAAAAGGTTTCTGGGTCTAGGGCCTTATTTGGTGTAAACACAGCCTCCAGGTTGTGATAATCCACTGTGAGGTATTATTCATTCTTCCCAGGTTTAAGAACAAGCCAAATTCAGCTGTTATAAGAAATAATCACTGGAATAATCACTTCTTCACTAATAAGTTTTATATAATTGTTTCAGTCTTTCAAGGCCCAATTTTTTTTTTTAAGGAACTGTTTTTGTGGGGATTTTTAACATATATTTTTATTGATTTCAGAGAGGAAGAGAGAGGGAGAGAGAAACATCAATAATGAGACAGAATCATTGATAGGCTGCCTTCTGCACACCCCCTACTGGGGATCAAGCCCACACCTGCCTTCCCCTGCCGCAACCCGCCTCCTCCACACGAGGTGGCTGAGACACTGGGACCAACCCTCCTCCCCGCTACGCAGAGCCATGGGACCCCCAGGTTTCACTGCACAGAGTGGCCGCCAGGCCCCACCTCCACTGTGCACACGGCCATCTTGTGACAACAGTCTCGCTTGAGGGCTTGACGCCATCTAGGCTTTTATTAGTATAGATCAGTGGTTCTCAACCTTCCTAATGCCGAGACCCTTTAATACAGTTCCTTATGTTGTGGTGACTCCCAACTTCAATGTTACAAATTGAACATAATTAAAGCATAGCGATTAATCACAAAAACAGTATGTAATTATATAAGTGTTTTCCGATGGTCTTAGGCGACCCCTGTGAAAGGGTCGTTTGACCCCTTGGGGGTCGTGACCCACAGGTTGAGAACGGCTGGTATAGATGAACCATTGGTTTGGAGTTTTCCTGTTCACTATGGGCTACTTAATGACAATGGGTGCTATGACCAAGGATAACTTAGGCAAGAGATGTGTTCTAAGATGGTTAGGTGAGACATGCCCCTTTGTCCCCTATTTGCACTTAGTGACCCCACTAACATCAATGGCACCTTGTTTACATTTAGTGTGATCCCTATGTAACTAATTTGAGACCTAGTACTGACTGCATGAGAATTTGTATATTACAGCAGGTGGCAAAATTATTCAAAACCTATGCTGTAGAGGCCCCCAAACTAAACAGTGCCTCTTGATCTTTTTTGTTGTGTGATTCTTTCAGTATATTTTAGATTTTCAATTGGATCAAATTATGGATCTCTGTTTCAGTTTTTTTTTTCTTGTTCCCTGCCTCTTGTCCTTGCCTGTTTGTTTGTTTGCTTTTGTTGGGGTTTTTTTGGTCTCTAAATATATCAGGGAATGTGTCCTCTCTACCCTGGTCTTTATATATTTTTTTCCCTCCAGAGGGCCTCAAAACACTACCATTAGGTTAGGAGCTTCCCTATGACAATTATTTTATAGAGTTTAAGGACCCTGAACTTACTTGAAATAATGACTTGGTTGTGCCACAAGGGTGCCCTGGGTGTTGTCCCCTTAATCCCAAAGGCCAGGATCTTCGTGCAGAAGGGGGAGCACAACAGGGGTACTTAAGAGTCTTGGGGAGCCCTCTGGTATAAGGGATGCGGACACAACCAGCCACGTACTGGCTGCCTTTGCCCTCTCTTCTTTCTGTTGAATAACTGCTCTTTCACAAGTGACAACTAGATAGGGCCATCTGCACTGTTGTGTTTACCCTCTTTTACCCCGATCCCTAGGGATGTTGGTGCCAAGCCAGCCTCTGTCACAGCTTCACTCTGATACAGATAAATCCCAGTAGAGACATCAAGCCAGGACCACTGTAAGGAGGGCCCTAATCCCATACTCCTGCTCCCAAAGGCCTAGAAATTCTCAGATCTGCACATTCTGGTTGGCAGCTCACCAAACTGAGGCTTGGTAGTCTCAGCAATGCCACACAGGGCACAGCTCACAGCAGAGCAGGTGAGCAAGTCAAAGCCAGAGGAGACAGACCAAAGTAGTGGTCATGTGGGGACATGCTGCTCACATAGCCAACTGTTATGGTCACCTGCAGAGGCGTGGTTCCCATGCTGAGATTAATGCTGGTGTGCACCCCCCAAAACACATACACACACACATATACACACCTGGAGAAGGCAGGATACAGCTTGACTTACATAATAGAGGTCTTTGAGAGGACAGGGCAGGCTACTCAAGAAGCTGTGAAAAAGCTTCAGAGAGCAAGGAAAAGAGCCTAGCCTGGGGTTTTATTGTGGCTGGAAGTGTGAAAGAAAAAAAGATTCGGTGGCACTTCTCAATAATGGTAAGGCACATTGTATTCAAAACCATTTCAACAGGTACAGAGACAACTGTGGTAGGATTTCTTAGTGGATGAGAAATAAGACTGGGCTCAAATCTGAGAACAACATAGGCAAGTGGGAATTCATGGCCTAAGGGCAGGTAGGAGATGGAATGGAAAATTACTAAGAATCAGATGTTAGAAGATTCCTGCTAAACTGACCAAACAGGATTCTTACTATAGATAGGCCAGGGGGATCAGACATCACCTGATGATGGAGGAGGAACCTTATCAGACATGGAGGGTGGTCAGATAGGAGGGTGGGGGATTCTGGATCACCTGACTTAGCAGGGTTCCTGTTAAACGGAGTTTTACAAGAAGTGCAAAGATAGGCCTAGGAGAAAGTTCAGGAGCCTGGCTAAAGTTGCTCAAGCAAAGAAGAATTTTGCACACACACAAACAGGGGCTTGTGTGGTTGGAATCTGAAGCCAGTGTCAGAGGAAGGAGCCCTGGACTTTCACATCAGCTTGTCCAGGGGTGGACAACAAGGAAAGAGGGAGGGGGAGGCTTAAGCTCTCAGCAAATACCAAACAATGTAGAGTCTGACTGCTCGTTATAAGGACAAACATGGGTAAGAAAAATAAGTATTTGCAATGACTTGTTTATATATAAAGAAACACTAACAGAAAGTCCAAGAAATGATCAACACTGTGTATTTGAGGGTGGCTGCAATAACATTGCTACAGGACCAGGATATGTGAGCAGTGGGTCTTCTTAGTTAGATTTTTCTATCTTACAAATTTAAGATAAACTCAGAAATTTAAATATACCATGTTTTACCATCTAGTAGTCCTTTAACTTTTTTTAAAATATATTTTATTGATTTTCTACAGAGAGGAAGGGAGAGGGACAGAGAGCTAGAAACATCGATGAGAGAGAAACATCGATCAGCTGCCTCCCGCACACTCCCCACTGGGGATGTGCCCGCAACCAAGGTACATGCCCTTGACCGGAATCGAACCCGGGACCCTTGAGTCCACAGGCCAACACTCTATCCACTGAGCCAGACCAGCCAGGGCAACTTTAACTTTTGTACATAGTAAAGTACTGTCAGAATTTGATCCCTTTAAACATAAACAATTATAAAAAGTATATACCACACAAAATAAAAAATTTCAAAATTCTTGCCAACTAAAAGGACAAGTTGCATCCTAGTTTGTCCCTTCTCTATATCTCACACAGGTGTTATTTGAGGAATAAGTAGCATATTATAATGCATTAGGGATTTCAGTTATGCTCCAAAAGGTAGTGGGGATTTTAAAGATAAGCTTTGATTACTTTTCCTTACATCAATTGAAATTATGACTCAGTTGTGCCACATCAATTACGTTAGCCTTTAAATTTCAACTAGAGGCCCAATGCACAAAATTCGTACAAGAGTAGGCCTTCCTTCCCCTGGCTGCTGGCACCAACTTCCCTCTGGCACTAGGGACACAGGCTTCCCTCGCAGGCAGCCTCAGCAACGTCCGGAATGTCTGCCGTCTGGTCTAATTAGCATATTATGCTTTTATTATTATAGACGTTCTTTAGGGACATGAATACTCACAAACAAACATGGATGTAAGAATGAAAAATGGATCTACGAGGTTAAATACATTTATCTCATATCAACAGGTTCTCTTGCTTAAAGGGAACAAAAATTCTATTTAGGTCCACTATTTACTTGCCTTACCAACATCATCTCTCTCAATCAACTTACATGTTTAATCCCAAGAAACCAAAAATCATATTTCCCACATAGAGAATAAACTTGCCAAGTGCTCAGGGAAACTAGAGTCAAAGGCTGCACTATTCAGTTGATAAAGGACCAAAAGAAACAAGTACTAGAATCCGCTCAGATGTGCAGCCTGCTTCCCACAGGACAGAAGGAAAGCCACTTTCAGAAGGTTCCACATCCCAGACTCTTCAGTTTGAGACAGAACCCCTGCAGTGGATTCTGTCCATCGGGGAAGGTGGGGAGGGACACCTGAGCAGCCCCAGGAGTGAAGTCTGGGAGCTCCTACACGCTCCTCTCCCCGGGGAATAATGGAATTGCTCCCTCTCTCAGGCTTCAGCTCACAGTGAGGATTGCTCAGCTGGATTCAGTGTCGGGTTCTGACCTAAATGAACTCCCAAAGTCACAATCCCTAACCCAGGACACCGACTCCTGACTTTCACAGACTTTCTCAATGTGCACAAATGACACTCTGAGTGCACCCACACTGGGGATGCAAAACTCCAACCTATAGGCCTAGAAACAGGCCCAGGGAATGCACAACTAAAACCTCAGAAGGAGCTTCACACTCCTCCCCCAGGTGTACCTGCACCCCCAGCTCTCCAGGCTATAGAGGCTCCTTCCATGGTGGGTGAGAGCAGGTAGGACACCTGCAGGGGGAGGCTCCCCAGAAAAAAACAAGCTGACCCTTCATGTACTTCCCTTTGCAGGCTCAAGGGGACCTTAGTTTGGGTCACTGACCATAGGCTCCCCAAAATGGAGCTGCTCTGGACTATCCTATATGTGTTCAATGACACAACGCCCGTTGGAACAATCTGGCAAAAACACTAAAACCCAGTCTTCAAGAAAAGGGATGAAAATTGTAAGGCTGATGATGGAAGGAGACTTGACTTGGGGTGGTAAACACACAATACAATACACAGATAATGTATTGTAGAACTATGTATCTAAAACCTGTACAGTTTTATCAACTAATATCACCTCAATAAATTCAACTAAAAACAAGAAAATTGTAAGGCACTTTGCTGACTGAACAAGAAACCTCGTAAGTATGTACTGGATTGTCAATAAAATAAAATAAAATAAAAAGATGTTCCGTCCATGCCTAGGAAAGATTCTGGGAGGTCCGGCAAAAGGATTTTATACAATGTAGTTCCGGTACAGTTCTCTCATGTAAAATATCCACAAACAAAAAATAAGCTCCATTAAAACAGCCATCCCTTGGACAAATTACAATATGGGTCTACATGGCACAGAATGCAGAATCTCAGAGGGAAGGGAGGGAAGGGGGGGGGGGCAGGAGATGGTGGGGGTGGGGGGGGGCGAGAGACCAACCAAAGAACTTGTGTGCATATATGCATAACCCATGGGCACAGACAGCGGGGCGGTGAGGACCTGGGGCGGGGCCGGCTGGAGGGAAATAATGGGGGGAAGAGGTGGACATATGTAATACTTTCAACAATAAAGATACCCCCGACCCCCGGGAGGAGGAGGGGGCTCATCTGCAGACTCCGAACCTGACCACTGGAGGCCGGGCCCGGCCACAGCCGGTTCCAACCAGCCCAGCCTCTCGTCCCAGCTCGGGGACACCCAGTCCCACACACTCACCATTTCCCAGCTTCTAGGGTCCCCCCGGCAACGCCCCTTCAGCTCCCGCTGGCGGCTTAGCTCACAGTGGGACTGGCGCTGACGCAGACACACCTGGGCCGTTAGCGTCAGCCTCGCAGGAGACACGTGACCCAGGAGCGTCCACACGGTTGGCTGGGTGTTGCTTCTGCGCCTCTGATTGGACAGTTCACAAAGACCCGCCTCCCGCATTTCCTAGCGACAACTCAGGGAACCAGCTCTGGCCTGGGGGTGAGAACTGGCCTTCAGGAACGGTTTGTTCTTCTTTTTAAGTTTTTATTCATTTTAGGGAAAGGAAGTGGGGGGGGCCAGTCAGAGAAATATAAGTATCTTATGACCTCACTTATGTGGAATCTAATCAACTAAATATACTGGCAAACAAAATAGATCCAGAGACATTGAAGCATGCAACAGACTAATGAATTACAGAGGGAAGGTGGCAGGGAATGAGAAGAGATTAACCGAAGAACTTGTGTGCATATATGCATAACCCATGGGCACAGACAGCGGGGCGGTGAGGACCTGGGGCGGGGCCGGCTGGAGGGAAATAATGGGGGGAAGAGGTGGACATATGTAATACTTTCAACAATAAAGATTTTTAAAAATTAGAAAATAATCACATTGCTCAACTATAAAAAAAAAATAAGTAGAATTTGGGTCTGTTTGAAATGCACCCTGAAGGACAAGTAGTCGATTATGATTCTTGAATCAGAAAGGGGAATTGGCGTTTGGGAATAGAGGGAGGGAGGGACTTGGAAATTCGGGCAGTTCTTGTCAGATTGCGGTGGTAGAGGGTCCAGAGTTGTGGGTTTGAGACCCCCGCTCCCTAAACATTGGGGAAACTCAGGAGAAAACGGGTCCCCCTGCAAAGGAAGCCCACGCAGGAAACCACGGAGTCACGACTGTCCCCTGATGACCCTCCCTGTGGTCACCACACCACCTGGGGGGCTCAGGGGGCGGGCACGGA
>NW_006290766.1:88141-95960 GCF_000327345.1 Myotis davidii
CGGAGGGCCGCCCCGCCCCTCACCCCCTACCCTCTACCCCCGACCCCCGGGAGGAGGAGGGGGCTCATCTGCAGACTCCGAACCTGACCACTGGAGGCCGGGCCCGGCCACAGCCGGTTCCAACCAGCCCAGCCTCTCGTCCCAGCTCGGGGACACCCAGTCCCACACACTCACCATTTCCCAGCTTCTAGGGTCCCCCCGGCAACGCCCCTTCAGCTCCCGCTGGCGGCTTAGCTCACAGTGGGACTGGCGCTGACGCAGACACACCTGGGCCGTTAGCGTCAGCCTCGCAGGAGACACGTGACCCAGGAGCGTCCACACGGTTGGCTGGGTGTTGCTTCTGCGCCTCTCTGATTGGAGTTCACAAAGACCCGCCTCCCGCATTTCCTAGCGACAACTCAGGGAACCAGCTCTGGCCTGGGGGTGAGAACTGGCCTTCAGGAACGGTTTGTTCTTCTTTTTAAGTTTTTATTCATTTTAGGGAAAGGAAGTGGGGGGGAGCGGGGGGGGGGCGACGGAGCGGAGGGGAAAGAGACAGACAGACAGACAGACATATGAGAGAGACACATGGGAAACCGAGGCCAGGGATAGAGCCTGCAACCCATGTTGGTGCCCTTGACCTCTCCGTTCCTGGCCAGCACTCTAACCAATGAGCCACACCAGTCAGGGCCACAAGAGAGGTTTGAACTGCATGTGTGCCCTTATAAGCAGCAGCTCAGACCCTTGTTTTTAAAGAGAGGCTGTAGTTTCCATCTGTGGTTGGGAAAACCACGTGGAAGGCTGGTTTGAGTTATGCAAAGATTTTTGACTGGGCAGTTGGCAGCCTAATCCACACACTGATCAAGGGACAATCCAAATTCCCATCACACACTTAAACTTAGTAAATACAGTGGGGCCTTGACTTACGAGTGTCCCGACTAACGAGTTTTTTGAGATACCAGCTGTCTCTCAGCAGATGTTTTGCATTGAGTTGATAGAGTAATTTGAGTTAAGGAGCTCCTTAACGAGCTCGGTCTCCGAATGAATTAAACTCGTAAGTCAAGGCCCCACTGTACAGTTATTTACAATTTTAATAACTCTTTAAAAGTTTTCTAGACCGTATATACATTACCCGAGTCTTATCAGATTATTTACATTTTTTTTCTTTCAGTGGGAGTTTTCACATGTAGAGATGTGGCCACACTAAAATCTTTCTTACACTGTTTACATTTACTAGGTTTTACTCAGTGAGTCTTCTTATGCCTTTGAAAAGCGGAGGGATCAATATAGGCTTCCCCACATTCTTCACATGTTTCTCTCCAGTGTGCACTCTCAAATGTAATTAAAGGATTTTGTTACAAGTAAAGGCTTTTTTACATTCCTTGCATTTAAATGGCCTCGCCCCATGATGCTTTTTCATGTATTTGTAAGGAACTATAATCTCTGTAGGCTTTACCACATTGTTCACATTCATAGGATTTCTCTCCAGCGTGGGTTCTTTCGTGTCTGTGATGCCAGCTAAGGCAACTGAATGCTTTTCCACATTCCTTACACTGATAAGAAATATTTCCAGTGAGCATGCATATTCATGTGCACTCAGAGGGAGCTGCGGTAACTGTAGGCTTCTCCACAATGTTTACATTCACAGGATTTCCATCCAGCATGAGTCTCTTTGTGTATTTGTCAGGTACTGTCTTGTTTGAGTGTTCTCCCACATTCCTTACATTTATAGGGTTTTTCTGCTGCGTGAGTCCATTTGTGTGGTTCTAAGGAACTGTGATGTCTGAAGGCCTTCCCACATAACTTACATTCATAGCATTTCTCTTCAGTGTGCGTTCTTTCCTGTCTTTGAAAACTTGGATGATTTCTGAGGGCTTTTCCACAGTGTCTGCATCGGTAGGACTTGTCTCCAGTGCAGGTTCTCTCACAGGTCTGACGAGAAGCTGAAGAACTAAAGGTTTTCCCACGCACCTTATATTTATGAGGAGCATCCGCAGTATGTGTGATCATGTGTCTTTGAAGCAATTTGAGCCCCATAAAGGCTTTTCCACATTTTTTACATTTATAGGCTTTCTCTTCATTGTGAGTTCTTTCATGGTTTTCAATACACTGAAGGGAACTAAAGGTATGCCCACATATGTTACATTTATTTGGCTTCTCTCTATATTTCTGATACTCAGAAGACTTATGTCCAGTGTGACATCTGGTGTGCCTGTTATGGGATGAATGATCTGTGAAGACTATCCCGCAGCCTCTGTATTCATATGCTTTTACTCTGGGACAAGATGGCCTGTTCAGGTTGAGATTTAGATTTCAGAGAAGAAGGAGAGGGAGAGAGAGAGATAGAAACAACGAGAGAGAATCATTGATCGGGTGCCTCCTGCATGCCCCCTACTGGGGATTATTGAGCCTGCAACCTGGGCATGTGACCTTGACCGGAAATGAACCTGGAACCCTTCAGTCCGCAGGCCAAGGCTCTATCCCCTGAGCCAAAGCAGCTAGGGCTAAATATTACCATTTTAATACCATGATTGCATTAGGAGAAAATTCATTTTTTTCCTTATTACTCACTATTTACAGCATTCCTAAGTCAGTCATATATGCATTCAATGAACAGAATTTAGTTCAGAACTAAAAGCTGTCCAACCAGCAAACCTGAGAGTCTATTTGGTCTTTGGTAACTCAAGTTTAAACAAGGTGCAGCAGACCATATTTTACTAAAGTCCTCCAGGACATTACAAGTAATCAGATGCATGTGGCTGAATGAAAATATTCTATGGAGAAGCACTGCTTTTACTATATATATATATAATTAGTTGTTAATCCCCACCTGAGATACTTTTTCCATTGATTTTTTTTTCCCATTGATTTTTTTTGAGAGAAGGCAGGAGGGGGTAAGAGAGATCCACATAAGAGACACATGGATTGGTTGTCTCCTGCATGTGCCCAGACTGGGCTGGGCATTGAACCTGCAACCCAGGTATGTGCCCTTGACCGGGAATCAAGCCCATGACCCTTCAGTGTGTGGGCCAACACTCCAACCACTGAGCAACACCAGCCAGGGCTTACCTTGTATAATATCACAGTTTCAGTTCTTCCTTTCTCTTTCTGCAGGATTTGATGAGCTAAAATGTTAATCATGTGCCACATAATGACAAAGATGCTCTGAGATAAGTGTTGTTAGGAAATTTTGTCATTGTGGGAACATAATACACTGCACAGACACAAAATAGGGCCCAAATATTCTGTTCTAACTACAACCAGTTCTTAAATCTATGTCAGAAAAAAAAATGCAAAAACAGCAAAGAGACAGTAAGCAATATCTACGAACCCTAGCACAATCTTCTTTAAATAAAAGTTTAAAAATGCATAATAGTGATACCTTTAAAAAAGAAAAAGAAAAATTAGTGCAGTACCAATCACTAACATTTTCCTTAAAGTTAATGATAGACACACCAAACTGTCAATCCAGGAAGCTCACAGGACACTAAACATGACAACCAACAAAAGTGTACACCCAAGTCTCATATTAAATTAGACAAAAACCAAAGGCAATTGAAAAAAGCCAGGAGAAAATGCCTTACATATACAAAACAAATATTAGAATTAAATCATGCTAGCAAGAGAGAAAAATAATATATTTAACTTTTGAAAGAAACACTATCCTAGAATTGTGTCAAAAAATTATCAGCAAAAACAAAGAAAAATATGTATATTCTGAAATAAAAACTGAGGTAATTTGACATGAGTTGAAACATTCAGAAACTTACCAAAAGAATGTAAATAATGATACTTGTCACTTTAAATCAAAGATTAAATGTTTTGTCCAGCTGGCCTGCCTCAGGGATTGAGCATTGACCTATGAACCAAGAGATCATGGTTTGATTTCCAGTCAGGGCATATGCCCAGGTTGCGGGCTCCATCCCCAGTGAGGGTGTGCAGGAAGCAGCAAGTCAATGATAATCTCTCATCATTGATGTTTCCATCTCTCTCTCTCTTCCTCTCTGAAATAAAAAAATATATATTTTTAATTTAAAAAACATATATTTTGTAGTTATCATCATCATAACAGATGACACTTAGTTTAAATCAATATACACTTAAATTTAAAATAATAATAAAAGGTCCATTCTACATGAAGGGATAGAAATTCTGTATGTGTTTGTGCATAACAAAAAGTAAACCACATTGGGCAAAAAAATAGATGAAAGCACGAATATAGTTGTTGACTTCAACAACCTCTTATCATGAATTATTTCTAGCAGAAATAACATTACCATGGACAGAGATGAACTCAGACATGCTATGTAGCAAATGGATTTATCTGTAACCTGTGAAATACTTCATGTAAGAACAGCAGGATACACATTCCTCACGAAGTTCACATGGAACATTCACCAATACAGAACACATCATGGGACACAACACATTAACAAATTTGAAAGAACAGATATACAAAATATGCTCTCACATCAGAGACATTACTCTAAAAATCAATAACAGGATAGTGAATAAATCCCCAAATGTGTAGTCACTTAAGACACTTCCAAATAATATATGAAATCAAAAAAGGAGTCTCAAAAAAATTAAAAATTACTTTAAACTCCATGAAATGAAAATATAACTTCAGAAGTTGTGGGACACAGCAGAGGCAATGCCCCAAAGGAAATGTATGGTACAACAAATTCGCTAGCCAAAAAAAAAGCTATAATTATTAATGCAAGCATAATACAATGTAATAAGAGGAAGAGCTAATTAAAGTAAGCAGAATAAAATAATGATAATTAGAAAAGTGATCAAGGTAATTGTGAAAAGGCAATGAAGAAAGCTCAAACAAAAATAGCTGGTTCTTTGCCCTGGCCAGTGTTGATCAATGATTAGAGCATCGGCCCAAGCATAGATGGGTCGTGGTTCGTGGTTTGATTTCCCCGTCAAGGGCACATACCTGGGTTGCAGGTTTGCTCTCCACCCCTGATCAGGTGTGTGGGGGAGGCAACCAGTCGATGTGTCTCACATCAATGTGTGTCTCTCTCTGTCCCACTTCCTCCCTCCTTTCTCCCTTACACGCTCTGAAAAAGCAATGAAAAAAAATACGTTATATATATATATACACACATATATATAGACATATCCTTGAATGAGGATTAACAAAACAAAGCTGGTTCTTTGACCAGATGAATGACATTTATAACTATACTAAGAAAAGAGGGAGGCAGGAATTACATCATAAAACCATCGTAAGCCCATGAGGTATGAGAAGTGATCACTGAAGCTTTATAATGAAGAAGTCTCTGAGGACACTACCAGGTGTGCCTGTTGTTGCACAATTTAAACATTCTAGAGCAGCGGTTCTCAACCTGTGGGCCGCGACCCCTTTGGGGGTCGAACGACCCTTTCACAGGGGTCACCTAAGACCATCGGAAAACACATATATAATTACATACAGTTTTTGTGATTAATCACTATGCTTTAATTATGCTCAATTCGTAACAATGAAATTGGGGATCACCACAACATGAGGAACTGTATTAAAGGGTCGTGGCATTAGGAAGGTTGAGAACCACTGTGAGCTTTCTACAGTAAAGGCGCCTATTCCAAAGCTGGGCAGTTTGCATGTAACAGCACAAATCAGCTCAAGTATATTTGTAAACAAAGAATATGTTGCCTCACAGCCGAAACCGGTTTGGCTTGGTGGATAGAGCGTCGGCCTGCGGACTGAAGGGTCCCAGGTTCGATTCCGGTCAAGGGCATGTACTTGGGTTTCGGGCACATCCTCAGTGGGGGATGTGCAGGAGGCAGCTGATCGATGTTTCTAACTCTCTATCTCTCTCCCTTCCTCTCTGTAAAAAAATCAATAAAATATATTTAAAACAAAAAAAGAATATGTTGCCTCACAAACACCAAAATAATCTAGATGATGTGGTGGATGCTGAGAGAACTATAGGTACTTCTTCATGGAGTCAGAAACTTTGTGGCATTTTATTTATTAAACTAGTTTTTAAAATGAAACCTGCTCTAGCCGGTTTGGCTCAGTGGATAGAGCATCGGCCTGCGGACTGAAGGGGCCTGGGGTCAAGTCCAGTCAAGGGCACATGCCCAGGTTGTGATCCCCAGTGGGGGGTGTGCAGGAGGCAGCTGATCAATGATTCTCTCTCATCATTGATGTTTCTATCTCTCTCTTCCTTACTTTCTGAAAAATAAAATAAAATAAACCAAGGCATCAGGGCCTAATATGTTTCAGGCAATGGTCCATCTCCTTTTTGCAAGCTTCTTTTCAATATATGTATGTCCCAAATGTCAAAAGAGTGTCCACCAAGAAGAACGTCATACATGTAACGTCATATCTATTATCCCGGGGCGAGGTAAATGCAGTTCAGATCTGACCTGCGGAGACTGTGTGCAGTGGTAATGGTGTTCACGTTCCCTGAGAGTAACCAGGTAAAGGTGTCTCACAACTCTTCAAGGTGAAGCCCAACTGCACTAAAAGGCTTTTGAAATAGGCACTTAACAGAACAGATCTATCCAAATCTATGACAGCAGAGTACGTACCAAATGCTGAGTAGATGGAATCAGTAATTTTGATAATGTTGGGAACTGGAAGTAAGGGTTAATTTGGTACAAGCACAACCTCAAGGTTGCAATAATCCATTGTGAAGAATCATTCATTCTTTCCAGATTTAAGAACAGACCAGCCCTAGCCAGTTTTTCAGGGTGGTTAGAATGCTGGCCTGCAGACTGAAGGGTCTCATGGTTTGATGTTGGTCACGGGCACGTACCTCCCTAGCCCCGGTTGAGGTGCATGCAGGAGGTAACCAATCCATGTGTCTCTCTCACACTGATGCTTCTCTCACTCTTCCCTCCCTCCCTTCGAGACACATGGATTGGTTGCCTCCCGCATGCCTGGGAATCGAACCTGTGAACCTTCAGTGCAAAGGCCGATGCTCTCTAACCACTAAACAATAGGGCAGTTTTCAATTCCTAACAGCCCTGTTTAATTTACACTGGGCCATATTAACTATTACTAAGGGGTATGAAACATGGAGTCTCATTTTATGAAGCCAATATGGAAGTGGTGAAGCCTTAATTTAATTTTAATTTTTACATTATTGGTTCAGAGCTTTCCTGCTCACTATGGTATTTTAGAAGAATGAGTTTTATGACCATAAATCAAAGCTGACTTTTGATTTTTAAAGTGATGTATACCCCTTTCTTCTCTATTTTATTTCAGTAATTCCCCTAAGATCATGGAATACCTTTATTCAGTTAACTGAGATCCCAGGTATGACTGTAATTTGAGACAGAAAATAGTTAACAATTCAAAATTATTTTTAGAGACTCAAAATCCAATGAGTGCCCATGGATTAATCTTTGTTTTACGTAAAACCTTTCTATTTATTTTGAACTCCTAATTAGGTCAAATTTGTATCTTTTTTTAATTAAATCTTTATTGTTCAGATTATTACATTTGTTCCTCTTTTTTCGCCCCATAACTCTCCTCCTCCCAGTTCCCACCCCACCCTCCACCCTCACTCCCTACCCACTGTCCTCACCCATAGGTGCACGATTTTTGTCCAGTCTCTTTCCGCATCTCCCCCACCCCTTTCCCCCCAAGAAATAGTCAGTCCATTCCCTTTCTATGTCCCTGATTCTATTATGATCACCAGATTATTTATTCACTTGGTTCTTAGATTCACTTGTTGATAGATGCATGTTTGTTGTTCATAATTTGTATCTTTACCTTTTTCTTCTTCTTCCTCTTCTTAAAGGATACCTTTCAGCATTTCATATAATACTGGTTTGGTGGTGATGAACTCCTTTAGCTTTTCCTTATCTGTGAAGC
>NW_006290766.1:96233-103571 GCF_000327345.1 Myotis davidii
TCCTCTGGTCTGCTGTTGGGAGTCTGTATAATATTCTTTATTTCAGTCAGTGTATGCTTAATTTCTAGGTGGTTCTTTATCACAACATCAAGGGTCTCATTAGATTTCTTGAGGATCTCACTATATTTATCGGCGGTCTCACCAGTCTTTTCGAGGGCCTTACTAAGTTCATGGGCGGCTTCTAGACAGTTCTTGAGACACCTTGAAAATGTGGTTTTGAACTCTATATCCTCCATTTCTGACGTTTGTGTCCTGTTTCTTTGTCTCTGCATTTTTTATGCTTTCTTGGTGCACCCCCTAGTGGTCTTTGTGTGCAGTCTTGTTGTAGTTAAGCCTTGATTGTTGTAGGTAATACTGGGGGGGATTTGACCTCCAGGCCAACTGGCTGTGAGCTGAACTCCTAATTAGGTCAAATTTATATCTTTTAAAATACCTTTTTTCTTTCATGTCTGTTACCACTTTTATATTTTAGGTCAATATATAGGGTGTCCCAAAAACACATATACACACTTAGCTGATAACTCACTTAATTTTAACTCTTTTCAGGTCTGATTTGAAATAATGGGTGAAGCCAGACTAAGTTTTGAACAAGAAAATTTATCCTACAGTGCCACTAGACGTTTTTTTTAATGGGGATACATAAAAGATAAAGTTTACAGTACAAAGCCAGCAACACCTGACAAATTTAAGAGCGCACAAATACCGAACGAAATGATTCTTGGTGTTTGTGATTCCATTGCTTCCTATCATCAGCAGTGCCTGGACCAGAACAGCCATTAGTTTGAAAACAGGCATTGACAAAAAAATTATTCACTTCTGTAGATTCTTTTAAATTTTGAAAATGAACTGTATGTTACTAAACACTGGCTCTATAATCATTCAAGGTGTGTATACATATTTGCAGGACACCCTATATAAAAATCAAGAATGTGTGTGATCTCTCTACCCTGGTACCCATAAACTTTTTCCTCCAAAGAGCTTTAGCTCTAGCCAATACAGCGTCAGCCAGTGGACCAAAGGGTCCCATGTTCAATTCCGGTCAAGGACATGTACCTTGGTTGCAGGCTCCTCCCTGGCCTGGGCCCTGGTCAGGGCTCATGCAGGAGGCAACCAATCGATGTGTTTCTTTCACATCAATGTTTCTCTCTGTCTTTGCCACTTTTCTCCATTCTCTCTAAATAAATCAATGGAATAATATCCTCAGGTGAGGATTAACAAAAAATAAATAAATAAATAAATAAACAAACAAACAAACCAAGGGCTTTAAATTAGTGCCATCAGCATTAGACTCCTCTGCCCCTATAAGAAAAATTATAAGACTTAAGGACCCAGAGCTTGAGTCCAGTTTGAACTAATTCCTTCAGACTTTGCCACAGACAGACCATAACTAATATAATACTCAATAACCAGAGGGTCAGGATCTCAGTTGCAGTAGACACAGAGCCATCAGCAGCAGAGGTACTTAAGGGTCCCGGTGAGCTCTCTGATACTAAGATAGTAGAACTGAACCCACCATCTACTGGCTGCTTTTCCCAGGAGTGAACCAGGATATGTAGACAGCAAGTCTTCTTAAGTTAATTTCCTAGCTTAGGTATTTCCATGTATTACTTATTTAAAACAAAGATAGAAATGTATAATACACCATATTTTCCAATTACTAATTCCTATAATTAATTAACTTTTACATATTAAAACAAATTTAATTTTAACTCTGATGTAGGGAGCGGCTATAGGGTCAAGCCTTGGACTGACCTGTGGCAGGGCCACATGCAAGTCCCAGTTTGGAGGGCAGAGCCCTCCTAGTACAATTAAGCTTGACCTTATAGTCCTCCCTTGTGCCTAGGTAGCTAATGGGCTGTGGGAGGTGCAGCAAGTGCTGCCAAAACAAGGCTTGAGTAATGAAATAGATTTGAAACTCCCAAGAACATTGTAAACATATTGACCATTCCCCTTGTTTTGCTTTGTGTGATCTGATTATAAAATAAAGCTTCAGCTCACAGTCTGGGTCACTGTTTCCTCAGCCAAGCAGTAATCCACCTGGTCCCAACTGTATTCTCTTGTCTGTCTTTTTTAATCCTTCACCACCCCTCCTCAGGTTCACCCCTGGCCGTGCTGGAGGCAATTCACTTTTATACAAGGAAAACCACTCAAAAATGTAATCCTTTAAACATTAAAAGCTATAATACTGCTGACTATCAAAAATTTCAAATCTCTTTCTGATAGAAAACATAAAATACATTCTAATATAGTTCACACTGAAGATATCTACATAATGAGTACATATTATAATGCATTAGGAGTTTGTAATTAACACCACCAAAATGAACTAGAAATTCCAAAAATTTCCATGTTTTGACATGTTTTCCTAATTTCAATGAATACAGAAATTCAATTGCTTTTATCACATCCATTAAAATAGGAATTCATTTGCCTTAGGATTAGTATGACCTTTTAATTGTCAAACTTCTCTAGAGATAAAAACATACAAATAATGGAACAAAAAGTGAAAAAAGCACCTGAGAACTTAAAGACACCCATCTCCCCCCTCAGGTTCTCTTGCCTAAATAGAACCAAAATTCTATTAATTTCACAATTTTATTGCCTTACTCACATGGTATCACTCAATCAACTTACATTTTAAAAGCCCAAGTGCTAATGTAAAATTAAAGAGCTGTAATATTCAATGGAGAAAGGAATCCAAAGAAAGTTTCTCTCTCATCGATGTTTCTGACTCTCTATCTCTCTCCCTTCCTCTCTGTAAAAAACCAATAAAATATATTTAAAAAAAAAAAAATTAAAGAGCTGTAATATTCAATGGAGAAAGGAATCCAAAGAAAAACCCAAATCTTGGCATGAAAACACAGCAGTCTGCTTCCCTAAAATTCAGAAGAAAAATGCACACTAAGAAAATCAAACATGTTCCCAACGTGAATGAAAAGGGGCTCCGTAATAAATCTGACAAAGCTCAGTGAGGGACACTCACCTCACAGGTTGGTCAGATCCAATTCCCAACTGGGTAGGTGGGTCAGGTAGGGTCATCCAGCCTCAGCCTGTAACTCCCTGATACAAGATTTATCTTCGCCTTCGCAAGCCCTGTCCATTATTCTTGTGCATCCAAGCTAACAGACCTTTGAAATGCCAGAGTCGTCTTTTTCAGACTCCTGAGGTGTAACCACCTTCAAGGGAGCACATAATTCAATCCTGGCCTTGCTGTCTTTCACCTTCATGTAATGATCTGTATGTTCCCTCCTGAACGCCAAAAGTGTTAAAGGAACTGCAAGCTGTTATTCTTAGGAGCATTTTCTCAGTCTTTTGAGATCTTGCTCCTGAAAGGACAGAACGGAACTGATAGCTGTGTCCCTAACTCCTCTCCCAAGAAAGCCACAGAATGTATCAGTTACTCAGCCTGCCCTTATCTCAGGCAATGGGAAAGCAAGGGAAACTAGCCCCCGGCCTTCACTCAACCAACCAGAATCGACCAAATGCCCCCCCCCCCCAAGCCCTATAAATTCTTTGTTTTCTTGGGACTCGGGGCTCTCTCACATCCTGCCTCAGAGGGACCAAGCTAGCTTGAATAAAGACTCTTTGCTTCCCAAGCCCTATAAATTCTTTGTTCTCTTGGGACCCGGGGCTCTCTAGCATCCTGCCACTGCACCAGTAAAGAAGGCAGAGGGACCAAGCTAGCTTGAATAAAGACTCTTTGCTTTTGCATGGGACTCGGCTCCCTGGTGCTCTGTCTTTGGGGATTTTGAAATCTGGGCATAACACTCCCAGGCATATACTCTGTTTGGACCAAATAAACTCTAATAAACTCTTTTTAAAATTTTCTACAGATTTGGACTTTTCTAAGTTCAAACACCCCTAGTTGAGACAGAAGCCCTAGAGTGAGTCAGTCCTTGGGGAAGGAGAGTGGGGGCACCTGAGCAGCCACAGGGTAGGACCCTGGGAGCTCCACACACTCTCCCCCTCACCTGTAAGCATGGAATTGCCCCCTTACCCAGGCTTCCATTCTCACAGTGAGAAAACCAGAGACAGATTCAATTTAAATTCTGACCCAAATGAACCCCCAAACTCATAAACCACTTGTCCATGAGATAAAACACCTCATCATCAGACTTTCTCAATGTACACAAAATATAATCTGAGGGCAAAACAACATAAAATCAAAAATTGTCCAAGCCTAAAAAGCTGTCAGGGCCAGCCTGACAAGGTTGAGCTGGGCTGAGTCAGGGAGGTGGGAATTGAGAAAAGAAAGAAAGACAGGAAAGCGGGGTCGGGAGGACTCCAGTTCTCTCGATGAACTAAAGCAAGTTTATTACATCACCACCACCCTACCCCAACCTTCCCTGTCGTGCTCCCCATCCCCACCCCGCCTCACACCCCCAGCTTTCCAGGGCTTCCTGGATTTTCTCATGAATCTAACTTGAACAATTCCGCTTTGCAAGACTAAGCACTGAAAATATATTTTAAAACTCTGAAAATAAAACAAACCTCTGAAACTTACTATACACGCTCAGGAAGAAAGAGTGAAAGAATGCTACAAAACTTGAATCTAATATTGCAATATTTTATTTTTTCTAAGTTCACAGCAGTTTGTGCCTGGTTGGAACCATTTTATACTGTCTTTAGAACTCTATTGATTGGATACATTTTACTTGTATTTAAAAAATGAGACTTAGATCAATAAATATTTTCAAGTGAGAAGTCCAGAGAGTGGCAGTGCTGACAGGCGAGAACACCCAGGGAAGTTTCCAAAGAGAAACCTCATCAATGAAACCAAGAGCTGGGTCTTCGAAAGGATAAACAAGATTGACAAACCTCTAGCCAGGCTCACCAAGAAGCAAAGAGAGAGGACCCAAATAAACAAAATCAGAAACAATAGAGGCGAAATAACAGACCCCACAGAAATACAAATGATTGTTAAAAAATACTATCTTTCTTCTCATATAAAACAAATATAAATCCTTTAAAAACAGCATTTCATTACTCTTACACACACACACACACACACACACACACACACACACACAAATATGAGGTCCCTTTGAAATGCACCTGAAGGGCTATTAAGTAGTTGATGCGGTGACACAAAGAGGGATAGTTATTTGGCTTTGGGATTTCCTGAAGGAATCTAAAAATTTAGGGACTTCTTGCCAGTCCTTTAAGAGCCAATTTCGGAGAATGGGGTCGTGGATTGGAGACCCTGCTTCCAAAACTTTTGGAAAACTTAGGAGAAAACGTGCCCCTCGGAGTAGAAAGAAGGAACCGGGGAGCACACACCACAGCTGTTCCACCCCACGAATCCCCGAAGACGAGTCACCTCCCTGTGGTCCCCATGCCATCTGGGGAGACAGGGGCTGCGGGCGCAGAGCTGCCCGGCGGCCGAAGTCGCCTCGCGCAGTAACGGAACGGGACTGCCAGGGTCCTTTCTAACGGCCCAGCCCCCACGACGCAGGTCGGAGGGGACCGCGGTGGTAGCGGCGCCCCCGGGGGAGTAGGATCCGCAGACTCCGGACTTGACCGAGGGGAACCGGGTCCCTGCCACAGCCGACCCAACCATCTCCTCCTCCCCTTCTCCGCACCTGGCCCGAACACACCATTTCTAGGTTTCCTGGGTCTCCCCGAGTCCTTGCTAGCGCTCCCACCACCTGTGCACATCACAGCACGACAGGGTAACCAGCAGGGCCACCGGGGAACGCACGGTCGCCAGCCGGGGAGGAGCAGAGTTCAAACGTCATAATGGGGCCCGAGTCAGAAAGTCCACAGAGCGCATTGCGTGACTCCACCCACCTGTCCCAGCGGCGATCACAATTGAACAGAAAGCAATGCACATCCACTTCGTGCCTGATTGACAGGACCAAGAAGCACCTGACGGGAAGGAGTCCCCCCACCTCCGACCCCAGCCAGGCCCATCTAACCTAGGCCTCCGGGAGGCTCCCTCATCTGCCTGGTGCTTGCGACACAGCTTTTTCCTGACGCGGGGCTGACTCTACTGTATTCGCCCAGCTCTTTGTGAACATGTGCGCGCAGGTAGGCATAGGGAACTCATGATTGAGTTTCCAAGCGGAGCTAGTATAAATAACAACGCTTATAAAGTTAATGTACAGATATTTGTTCAAACACGTTTCCCTTTCTCATGGGCATATACCTAGAAGAGGAATTGAGTCATGTCATATTTCTAGCTTTAATTTTTGGGTCTGCCAGGCTTTCAAAGTGGTTGCACCATTTTATAATTGCACCACCAGTCTATTAGGGTTCAAATGTCTCTACATATATATTCTGCATTTATTATCTCACATTTTGATTCTAGCCATCCTAGTGATTGTGAATTGGTGTCTCATTGGGGTTCGACTTGAATTTTCTAATGACACTGATGTCAAACATATTGTCACGTGCTCTTGGCCATTTGCATAACTTCCTTGGAAAATGTGTATTTCACCTTTTAACATTTTTTTAGTATTTGACTTTATAGTTTACTTATAAAGTGTCTTTAATCATTTTCTTTAAATATAACTAGCCACTTGACCCAGCACCAATTTACGCAAAGAATATTCTTTTCTCCATTCTTGGCCCTTGAGACTTTTTAAAAAATATATTTTTTATTTATTTCCGAGAGGAAGGAAGAGGGAGGGATAGAAACATCAATGATGAGAGAGAATCATTGGTTGGCTGCCTCCTGCACACCCGCCACTGGGGATCCAGCCCCAACGCAGGCATTTGCCCTTGACTGGAATTGAAGCCCGGACCCCTCAGTCCGCAGGCTGAGGTTCTATCCACTGAGCCAAACCAGTTAGGGCACCTAGCAAGGATTTTCCTGCTCTTTGTGTTCTGTTCTTTCTCAATCACCTGAAAATTGTCCATTCTTGCTTCTGAAATCCAATACCTTATTTCCCCCTTCTCCTTTCTCCAAAGAAATGCCTTATACACCTAATATTGCCCCACTGTCTTTAGGATTTCCATGCCTATGTGAATTCCCCATGTACATGCATTAAACTTTGATTTTCTCCTGTTCATCTGTCTCTGTTAGATTATTAGCCCAGTCTAGAAGAACTTTGAAAATGGGAGGAAAAGGTATTAATAATTCTTTTAATTACATCTTTATTGTCCAGATTATTGCAGTTGTTCCTCTTCCCCCCACCCCCCATAGCTCTCCTCCACCCAGTTCCCACCCCACCCTCTGCCCTTACCCCTCCCACTGTCCTCATCCATAGGTGTACGATTTTTGTCCAGTCTCTTTCTGACCCCACTCCCTTTTCCCCCCAAGAATTGTCAGTCCACTCCCTTTCTATGCCCCTGGTTCTATTATATTCACCAGTTTACTCTGTTCATCAAGTGTTT
>NW_006290766.1:105454-125711 GCF_000327345.1 Myotis davidii
CCTCTGAGTCTCAGTGTGCTTTTCTCTTTCCTTCTAGTTGTAGAATTTCTACTCAGCCAGCCTTCCTGTAGTTCTGGATGATGTCCGTTTTGTCTTTTCGTTGTATTTTTGAAGTTGTTGTGGGAGGCAGCAATTTCGGTGTTTACCTATGCCGCCATCTTGGTTTTCCCCAGATTGTAGTTGTTTTGAAGATACTCTTGACTGAAAGTGAAAAGAATCCAAAAAAATGAGCTGGGAAATGGTGCCCTATTTAAAGCCCCTGTGTATCATTCTATTGCCATACTAGAGGCCTGGTGTATGACATTTGTGCATTTGGGTGTCGGGGCTGGGGTCTCTTCTCCATGTCCCGCATGGAGAGAGAGATGTGAACCAGTTTGTATAAATTAGGAGGCACTTTTGGGATTAAAGAAAAATGAACAGGACAGACACAAAATTAGATTAAAAGTTTGGGCTGGGTGTGGCGTCTGCCTTCTCACTGAGGGACAGACAGAGAGAGCCAGCACTGGAAGGAGTTTATTATATACTCGAATTACAGGAAGTTACATCACATCTGGGTGGGCCTTGAGTTCCTGGCGACATCATGAGATCCATCCCCTTAACACTGGGTGGGAAAGTCAGACTGAGTGGCGTCCAATCTCTTGACTGGGTCCACCCTCAGGGCATGGCTATGCCTTTGCTCTGAGTTTCAGCTGACATAATTAAACTGAGTGTTCTTTGCCAGTGGCCCTTAACACTGGGAGTGGGGGGTGGAAAGGGGGTCTCTCAGCCCGGCCTGTGCCCTCTTACAGTCTGGGATCCCTTAGGAGATGTTCACCTGCCTGCTGAAGCCTGTTCCCCGGAGGCGGGGTAGGCTCTGGCCACTGCTGCTGCTCTCTCCGGCTGTGAACCTCGCCTCTGGCTGAGCGGTGTTCCCATTGTGGGAGTGCACTGACCACTACGGGGCAGCTCTTGCATTGAGAATATGCCCCCTGGTGGTCAGTGCACGTCATAGTGACCAGTCATTCCATTGTTCGGTCAATTTGCATATTAGGGTTTTATTATATAGGATATGATGGCTCCACAATCTAATGCCTATTTTGCTTATGCCTTCCATATTCATGCAAGTGAGGCTACTGGTACAGTCTAATATGGAATCTCAGAGACTATAAATCCTGGAAAATCTAATTCCTAACATTACCTACAAAGGGATATCCCAAACATAGATTTTGGGTCATATCACAGGTCTCTCCTCTTAAACCAAATATATCTAACATGCCAGTCAGGAAAAAAAGCACAAGATCAAATAACAAAGTAACAATTCACATGGAAATATATTCTTCATAAAAATTGACACACATAAATATTTACTCCCACTGTTTATTGCTAAGAAACATGAGGAAAAAGCTCTTATACCCATCACCTCCCCCCCACACCCCACACCCCCATCAAAAAAAAGCACTGTCAGTAAAAAAGGGATATATGAGATATACATATATATACATATATATAAAGGGATAGATGAGATATATACATATAGATATTAAATTTCACAAGGCCAGTAAAAAATCCAAATACCAAAATAAAAAAAATATTGAATTGTAATTTTTTAATGCCATCTGAACAAAAAACAAATAAAACATCATTTAAAAAATAAACTATTTCCATATTAGAAATACATTAGAATTCACACACTTTGATCTAACAGGTTTCAAAAAGTCAATAGATAATATTACTAACTCACTTAATAAAAAATCACCAGTTACTAATATGTAATATTGTAGAAAGTTATGTCCCAGAATTATTTCATTGTAATATTCATTTCTAAAAGAAATTACAGTTGACCCTTGAACAACACAGGCTTGAACTGCAAGGATCCACTTTTTAGCAGCAGTTCAAACACTTGTTTTTAAAGGATGAACTGCCATTTCAATTTGTGGTTGGGAAACCACATGGAGGACTGGCTTAAGTTCTACAAGGGTTTTAGTATGTGGGCAGTTGGTGCCCTTAATCCCTGAGTTGTTTAAGGATCAACAGTATTAGAAAATCACATCCTAATAACACATTTAAAGAAACTTGGTAAACAAAAATATTTATAATTTTCAAAACAACTCTTTAACCTTGAACATTTTCCAGAACATTATACAAACATTAATTTCCATCAGCCTTATCAGGTTATTTACATTTCTATTCCTTTCAGTGAGAGTTTTCAAATATAAAGATGTGGGCCCAGCCCAGCCAGCATAGCTCAGTGCTTGAGCATCAACCTATGAACCAAAAGGTCACAGTTTGATTCCCGTTCAGGGCATATGCCCGGATTGCAGGCTGGACCCCCCAGTGTGGGGCATGCAGGAGGCAGCCAATGATTCTCTCTCATCATTGATGTTTCTACCTCTCTAGCTCTCTCCCTTCCTCTCTGAAATCAATAAAAATACATTAAAAAAATATATAGACCAATGAAACCTTTCTCATACTCTTTACATTCATTAGGTTTTATCCAGTGAGTCCTCTAATGCCTCCAGAAAGAAAAGGAATAACTAGTCTTTTCCACACTATTTACATTCACTAGGTTTTATTCGTGAATCCTCTTATGCCTTCGTAAGGATGAGCCATCAACAAAGGCTTTCCCACATTCTTCACATTTATACGGTTTGTTTCCATTGTGCCTTTTCACGTGTAATTGAAGGTTTTTGTTACAATTGAAGGCTTTTCTACATTCTTTACATTTAAAGGGTTTCTCTCCAGTATGATTTCTTTCGTGTGTTTGTAAGTTACTGTGATCTTTATAGGTTTTACCACATTGTTTACATTCATAGGGTTTCTCGCCAGTGTGAGTTCTTTCATGTCTTTGTAACAAACTAAGGCAAGTGAATGCTTTCCCACATTCCTTACATTGGTAAGGTGTATTTCCGCTTTGCTACATTTTTCACATTGATAGGTCTTCTCTCCAGTGTGGTACCTTTCATGATTTCGATAGGACCTGATAAGAGTGAATACTTTCCCACATTCCTTACATTGATATGGAGTATTTCCTGTGTGCATTTTCATGTGTCCTTTAAGGGAGCTGTGATAACTAAAAGCTTTACCACAGTGTTTACATTCATAGGACTTCTCTCCAGTATGAAACCTTTTGTGTATTTCTAAGGAACTGTAATGTCTGAATGCTCTGCCACATTCCTTACATTTATAGGGTTTTTCTGCTGTGTGAGTCATTCTGTGTGGTTCTAAGGATTTGAAATATTTGAAGGCCTTTCCACATATCCTACATTCATATGGTTTCTCTGCACTGTGAGTTCTTTCATGTACGTGAAGTTGGCTGGGATGCCTGAATGTTTTACTACATTTTTCACATTGATAGGCCTTCTCTCCAGAGTGGGTTATCTCACCTGTCTGAAGAGAAGTTGAAGAACTAAAGGTTTTCATATACACCTTACCATTATAAGGAGCATCTGCACTATGTTTGGTCATGTGTTTCTGAAGAATTTTGAGCCACATAAAGGTTTTCCCACATTCTTTACACTTATAGGGTTTCTCTCCATAGTGAGTTCTTTCATGATTTTCAAAGCACTGAAGATAACTAAAGGCTTTCCCGCATACATTACATTTATATGGCTTCGCTCCACATCTCTGATACTCAGAGAAGTTTTGTCCTTTGTGACAGCTGGTGTGACTACTATGGGATGAATGATCCGTGAAGGCTTTGTTAAACACTCTGCATTCACACCGTGTTCCTCCAGGAAGAGAGTTCTTCAGACTGAAATCAGGAATAAGGCTGATGTTTTCTCCACACTGACTAACCATTTTCCCATCACAGGCTCTCTCCAACATACGGCTTCTGTAAAAAACAAGAAAGACATCATGAATGATTTTTTATTAGAGACTTTGTATTGATCAGTAAAATATTTAAAGTATATTAGTATGATTTACACTGAAAGTGTAGGTTTTATGTTTTATGTTTATATAAAATTTAATCTACTGAAGGCTCTGCAAGACAAGTTTAGCCTTGCTATTAATAAAACAGTGATATTCATATACAGGGTTTTAATAATGCTGTTTCCTAATCTATTTTGCAAACACTGATCATTTATATCATATATAAGAAAGCAATTTGGTGAACATCTCCTAAGATGTAATATATTTAAAGAAGCTGTTGCTTTGGTTGCTTCTTTTTAAAATTTCAATGGTTTTTTTACATGAGATACTGCTTTCTCTTGTGTGACTCACCTTTGTTTTCTCTTCTGGTTTTTGTACTGATCTTCCATGTCAAGATCTTCCCATTTGTTACCTAAAGAAGCAGACCCAGAAAAATAATTCCAAAGTATTAGAAATTATTTAAAAATTAATACATTCTATTTCTATGATGAGCTGTAACTACTTGTCAATGTCATTCCTTCCCAAATGATACATCTATAAAAATGCTAATGGGTAAAAAACACTTGTGCCTGGCTGGCGTGGCTCAGTAGTTGAGCATCAACCTATGAACCAGGAGGTCACAGTTTGATTCCTGGTCAGAGCACATGCTGTGTTGCGGGCTCAATCCCCAGTGTAGGGCCTGCAGGAGACAGCCAATCAATGATTCTCTCTCTCATCATTGATGTTCCTCTCTGAAAAAACAAAGAAACTTGTGCTCTAATTTGAGCCAGTAAAGGGAATTCATCATCCTTACCTATGGAGGCCAGGTTCCAGAAGGTTTCCCTCATCACATCTCTGTAGAGTTTCTTCTGTGAGGAATCCAGTAAAGCCCACTCCTCCAGACTGAAGTTCACAGCCACATCCTCAAAGGATACCGAGTCCTAAAATAATCCATATATGTAGAGAGTAAAGTTTGTGAACTTGATAGCCTGAAAATCTACAATCCATTTATAAGAAGGTTACATATGATTCTATCAGCTCCAATAATTTATTTTATGACTTGATCAAAGAAATGTACTTTCCACACTTCCTCATAAATTTAACACCATCATGAACACATGAAAATTGCTTACACATTTTTACTATGATTACGTCACATCATTATTTCTCTAATAACAAGGTACAGAGCATGTTGGGAAATGACAATTCTATACAAGTGAAACAAACATTATTATTTTAATAACATCAATGCCTTGTAAGAAAAATCGATTCAGCTCCTTTCTTATTATTCCCAATTGACAGCACTCCTAAGTCCGAATGTCAAATCCGCATTTGATGAATAAAATGTATTAAAGAACTAGAAGCTTTCCTATCACCAAACATAGAATACATGTGATCCTTGGGAATCCAAGTTTTATCAAGGTACAGCAGGCCATACCTTACTAAAGTCCTCCAGGACATTACAAATAATCAGATGTAATGAAAATATTCTATGGAGAAACAGGGTCTTTTCCTTGTGTAATATTTACCAGTTTTAGTTCTTATTTTCTCTCTCTGTATGATCTGATGAGCTAAAATGGTGGTATCAACAAGGACACACCCAGATATGCATTGTTAAGTGAATTTGGCATTGTAGAAACATCATACACGAACTTCGTTGGTATGCATAGCCTACCACACACCTAGGCTACATGGTATAGTAGATTGCTTATTACTGCACTGAATGCTGTAGGCAATTGTAACACAAGATATCTAGGCAATGCCTATCCTTCTGTCAATTTTTACTTCCCCTGTTGAATAAAGGAGCATGATAACTCAACCCTTGGTCATAGAAATCCCTCAGCTGATGAAACCACACATTGCCAACAGGGTATGAAAGGGCTATTACTTTCATAATTGGGGTCTTTAGGGAAAGTAAGGGACCTCTCTCAAGCAGGCATGAAATAGCTTGAGAGAGCATGAAAAGGTGCGTGGACTTATTTTATTGAGTTTAGAAAGGGAACTAAGGTGAGAGTTCATACACAAGGGTGGAGCTAGCGTGTAGTCAACTTCTTGCTACACTAAAGGACAAAGCATGAAGGCTCTCCTGTAGCATCAGACAGATGTAAAGACATGGGGGAAATAAATTATGAAGTATTAAAGCGGTCAGCAGTTAATCATCAGTGATTGGAGTCAGAGACTTCAAGTTTCTGATCTGGAATTTAAGTAACTTAGAGGATGTCATTCTCTCAACCTCAGGAAAAAAAGCACAAAAACTGGAAATCATCTTCTATTCTTAGATCCATAAGATAATTTTGGTCCCAGGGCAATCTAGTGATTCCAGAATTTGGAAAGAGAAAATGAACCCAGTATTTTGAAATATGGCCCAAATATTTTGTTCTAAACACAACCAGTACTTTAAAACCAAACAAACAAAAACCTCTGTCTCAGTGAAGAATAATGCAAAAACAAGACAGAACAAATAAGACAGAAGGCAAGATCCATAAACCCTAGGTAACCCTGCTTTAAACAAAAAATTTGAAAGCACATCATGGGAATACCTTTAAAAAAAAGGAATATAGAAACAAGTCAGTGCAGTACCAATTAATTTTCATAAAATTAATAACAGATAACAGTCAATGCAAACTTTATGAAGAAGGTTCCATAAAACGACTTTTAAATGATGGAATGGCAGGTTTGTCCTCAGATGCCCGTTCATTAGCAGAGACTGCAAGAGAAGAAGCTTGCAACTTTAGATGTAACTTTGACTATAGCATTCCACTAAAACATCTTGCAGACAGAGTGGCCACGTATGGACATGCATATGGGCATACACACTTCACAGTGCTGTGAGAACTTCTGGCTGCGGTTTCATGTTAAAGTTTTAGTGTGAATGATGGTGCATGACTGACCCACCAGGTATTTCATATGGTCATTGGGGCTATGCTACTGGCAAAGCCAGACAAGCTGGAAGACAGAAACAGAAAAATTTCAGATAAACAGAATGCCTGCCGTGATATTGTTAAAGAAGTTACAAAAACCATTTCCATAGTACTTAATAAAGTTAATGATAAAGCTGAACTAGAGCTGAGTTGCGTTGGTGAAATAACTAAAGGATGATAAAAATTATCCCAAAAGATATAAAGGATGATGCAGAGAAATAGGCTAAAGAATCTTTAAGGAAGAAAATGAATCAGATAATGATAATATGTAACATTTACTTCAGCATCTATTTTAAATTTGTAAAGCCGCCCCAAAGTAACTATTTAGCCCCTTAGGCTATTACATACCCACGGAACAATGTTTTTTAATTTTTTTGTCTTGTAAAAAAAAAAAAAGTAACCAAGGCACCAGGGCCTCATATGTTTTGTGCAGTGGGCCATCTCCCTTTCATAAGCTCCTTTTTTCACTGTACGTGTGTCCTAAATGTCAAAAGAATGTCCACCAAGGAGAATGACAAACATGTAATGTCATGCCTGTTCTCCTGGAGCAAGATAAATGCAGCTTATATCTGACCTGCAGACTGTGTGCTGTGATAATGGTGTTGAGGTTTCCTGAGAATAACCAGGTGAAGGTGTATCATGGCCCTTCAGGGTGAAGCCCAACTGTGCTAAATGGCTGTTGAAATGGGCACTGAATAGAACACACTGTTAGCCAAACCTATGATAACAGAATCCGTACCAGTTAATGAGTAGGCGTCAGTAAATTTGATAATGTCGGGAACTGGAAATACAGGTTTATCTGGTATGAACACAACCTCAAGGTTTTAGTAATCCAGTGTGAGAAGTCATTCATTCTCTCCAGGTTTAAAAAGGCAAAATTCAGCTGTTCAAAGTATAACTGGAGATAATGACTTCTTTCTAAAAGGTTATTTACTACAGTTTTCAATTCTTGAAGGCCCTTTTTAATTTACACTGGGTCACATTAACTAACATTACAAAGTGGTAAGGACCACAGAGTCAAATTTTGTAAAGCCAATTTGGAAGTGGTGAAGTTTTAATTTAATTAATTGGGTCAGAGCTTTCCTCATGACATGGGTATTTTTGGAGAATGGGTGCTATGACCTTGAGTCAAGGGCATACTTTTCATTTTTTACATGAAGTATATTCCTTTCTCCTTTATTTCAGCAATTCCCCTAAGATCAGGAAGTACCTTACTTTAATTTATTGAGATCCCAGGTATAACTGTAACTTGAAACCAAATTACATGAGAATTGCACGAAAGGTCGCATACCACTGCATTACAGATAATGGGTAACAATCTGGAATTATTTTTAGAAACTCAAAGTCCAAAGAGTGACCTTTAATTTTTTTTATTTAATTCTTTCTGTGAATTTTGAATTTCCAATTACGTCAAATTCTGTACCATTTCAATGCTTTTTTTCTTTTGTTCTTTTGCTCAAGCCCTTACCTGTTTTATATTTTAGGTCACTATAAAAACATCAGAGGAATGAATGTGCAGTCTCTAAAGCATGGTGCCCATTAAACTTTCCCTTCAGAGGGGCTCAAAGCAGTGCTATCAGGATTAGAGGCTTCGCCTATGAAATGATTGCTATATAGGACTTAAGGACCTGAGTCCAGTCTGAGTTAATCCCTTTGCTGTGCCACCGACAGGCTATAACTGTTGTCCCCACTAACCAGGGGGTCAGGATCTTTGTTGCAGTAGATGCAGAGCCAGCAGCAGCAGAGGTACTTAAGGGTCCTGGTGAGCTCCCTGGTTATTAGGAGAGTGAACTGGGCCCTCCGTCGATTGTCGATTGGCTGCTTTCCCCAATCTCTTCTCTTTCTCTCTGAAGACAGCGGTTCTCAACCTGTGGGTCGCGACCCCTTTGCGGGTCGAACAACCCTTTCACAAGGGTCACCTAAGACCATCGGAAAACACATATATAATTACATATTGTTTTGTGATTAATCACTATGCTTTAATTACGTTCAATTTGTAACAATGAAATTGGGGGTCACCACAACATGAGGAACTGTATTAAAGGGTCGCAGCATTAGGAAGGTTGAGAACCACTGCTTTAAGATGTGACCATCAAATAGGCACACCTTATTCATACCATACAATCTTTCTTGTTGCCATTAAGACTCCCCTCCTACTGTCAGGGCAACCCTAGTGTCTGTCACAGCCTACCTCTAAGGCAGTGGTTCTCAACCTTCTGGCCCTTTAAATACAGTTCCTCATGTTGTGACCCAACCATAAAATTATTTTTGTTGCTACTTCATAACTGTAATGTTGCTACTGTTATGAATCATAAGGTAAATATCTGATATGCAGGATGGTCTTAGGCGACACCCGTGAAAGGGTCGTTCGACCTCCAAAGGGGTCGCGACCCACAGGTTGAGAACCGCTGCTCTAAGGGAAGACAGGACCCAACATAGACATCTGCCCAAGGTCTTTTAACAAGTATGCCATTCTAACAGTACTACTCCCAAAGGTAGACCCGACCTTGCCACAGAGGCAGTCATCATCAGCTTGCACTGCACTTCGTCCCAAGTGGTTCCAACAATGGTACAGACAACAGATGGCCCTGGTTCTCATCACAGTTCCTTCCAAGTGACCCAGACCCGGCACATGCAGCAGCCGACCTTTGCTGAAATATCGCCCCTACCCAAGTAGCTCTAGGCCCTGCACAATCTGCAGCTGGCCTCAGCCACAGCAGAGCCACTCTAAAGAGGCTTCAGAGCTGGCACATTTGGAAACCGGCTTCGTCTTACAGGAGTGCCACACCCAAGTTACCTCACAAATGGCACACTGAGTGGGGGGACTAAGCCAGCACCCATCAAAACGACTCCTGCTCCATGGGGCCAACTCCTGTACACAATTATCCAAACCAGTCATGACAAGTTTTAGGGGCTAGTCAGCATGAGAAAAAATCCCACCCACGGTAGTACCCACACCAATCCCCACCAAACTAAGACAGAAGACACCTGTGGAATAACTGATTCTGGTGACCAATGGGGATTGTGCCATAATATTTTCAACACAAAACCACTCTTAAAAAGGGAGACATAATTGATCTATGTTATACACTGAAACAAACAGAGAGATAAGTGAAATGAGACAATGGAATACTTTCCAAATTAAAGAAAAGAACAAAAATCCCAGAAAATGAACTAAATGAAGCAGAAACAGGCAATCTACTAGAATCTGGTTCTCAACCTTCTGGCCCTTTAAATACAGTTCCTCATGTTGTGACTCAACCATAAAATTATTTTCATTGCTACTTCATAACTGTAATGTTGCTACTGTTATGAATCGTAATGTAAATATTTGATATGCAGGATGGTCTTAGGCGACCCCTGTGAAAGGGTTGTTCAACCACCAAAGGGGTCACAACCCACAGGTTGAGAACCACTGTAATAGATAAAGAATCCAAAGCAATGGCTATAAAAATACTCAACAAAATTATGGTAGAATAGATGAACTCAGTGGAAATGCTCACAAAGAGATTAAAAAAAACCATACATAAGAAATTATTGAAAAATACAATAACTAAAATAAAAAAATACACTAGAGGAATTAACAGCAGACTAGATGATGCAGAAAAACAAATCAGCAATATGGAAGACAAAATAGTAGAAATCACATCAAAGGAGACAAGTTAAAATACTATTTGAATTGCTGTCTGCTGAAAGGTGGATACCGCGAATGATAAAAACATAGAAAGCAGCACCAGATTCAGAGTTACGGCCTGCAAACTGAAAGGTCCCAGGTTCGATTCCGGTCAAGGGCATGTACCTTGGTTGCGGGCACATCCCCAGTAGGAGATGTGTAGGAGGCAACTGATCGATGTTCCTCTCTCATTGATGTTTCTAACTCTCTATCTCTCTCCCTTCTTCTCTGTAAAAAATCAATAAAATATATTTAAAAAATAAATAAAACAACATCAAGCATATTAACATTTGCATTACAGGAGTTTAGAAAGAGAAGGGAGAAAGAGACTGTATCTATATGAAGAAATATTGGCTGAAAACATCCCTAATCTGATGAAGAAAACTGACATTTATGTCAGGAGGCAAAGAGATTTTTAAACAAGAGAAACCCAAAGAGGCTCATAACAAGACACAACATAATTAAAATGCTAAAAGTCTGAATAAAAACAGAATCTCTCCCTGGTCCATGTGGCTCAATTGGTTGAGTGTCGTCCTGTGCACTGAAAGGTTGGTGGTTCAATTATCAGTCAGGGCACATATCCAGGTTGCAGGTTCAATCCCAGGTCAGGGTGTGTACTGGAAGCAACCAATGGATGTTTCTCACATCAATGCTTTACTCTCTGTGTCCTTTCCCTTTCCCCTCTCACTAAAAAAAAAAAAAAAAACAAAAACAAAAAACAATCAAAAAAGACAAAAAACAAAACAAAACAGAATCTCCTTTCTTTTTGACAAGGCTTTGCTGCCAGAACAGTGTTGTGAGAACCAATGCTAAATCTAAGCCAAAATTGGAAAGAGCCCTAACTGGTTTGACTCAGTGTCTGCCTGCGGACTGAAGGGTCCCAGGTTTGATTCCCATCAAGGGCATGTACCTTGGTTGCAGGCACATCCCCAGTAGGGGGTGTGCAGGAGGCAGCTGATCAATGTTTCTCTCATCGATGTTTCTAACTCTCTATCCCTCTCCCTTTCTCTCTGTAAAAAATCAATAAAATATTTTTAAAAAGAAAGAAAGAAAGAAGGCAGCTGGAACTGGCAATCACAAAGACTGCCTTGAGAATTCACAAAGCTAAATAAATATTATCCCCAATAACCTGCCACCTAGTCTTAATCGGTGGTGGAAGCACAGTCTCTGAACTGTTTGTCTCCATCGGCCATTTAAGATTAAAGCAACAGACTGGTTAATGACTAAGTCGTAAAACACTTCAGAAAGAAAGGAGTGTTTTGTGGAATATTTGGTGTGATTTTCCCCCTGTGGCAGTTTTTAAATTTTTAGTTTTAAAAATCAGTACTTTTTGGTAGCAAGGGAAAAGCAGCTGAACTCACACAGGTGAACACCCATATGACTATCAGCCAATTTTTCAAGGGAAACTTTGCAGTTCAGAAAATAATAGCATGATGCTGGGGTCCAGCCCCAGCAGGTCCAGGGGTCCCCAAAGGTGTGGACGGAGTCGGTGAAGAAGGAATGACACGGAGACAGCGTTCAGTTGATCAGCAGCCTTGCCAGGATCTCTAGCCACAATCTCCAGCCAAGTACTGTGTCCATGTTCTCTTGCTAGGTTCTCCAGCCAGGTTCTCCAGGTTCTCCAGCCAGGTTCTGTAGCCATGCTCTCACACTAGGTTCTCCAGCCCGTAGTTAACTGATTAACTACCCGCCTGGCACTTAGTTGAGGGGTTTTATTCCCTCCCTAACTTCGGGGGGAAATCCTTACCTGGGGAAACAACCTTTCTCGGAGAGGTGACCTTGGTTAAAACACATAGCGCCAAGAAGGTGAGCAAACATATTAAGAACAGTATGCCATATATGCCAGGTCCCTTGAAACAGCAAGGATGGACCGGCTCCCAGCAGCATGATATACTTAAAAAGGTAAAAAGAGCCCTAACCGGTTTGGCTCAGTGGATAGAGCATCAGCCTATGGACTTAAGGGTTCCGCGTTCGATTTTGGTCAAGGGCACATGCCCGGGTTGCAGGCTCAATCCCCAGTAGGGGCCGTCAATGATTCTCTCTCATCACTGATGTTTCTTATCTCTCTCTCCCTCTCTGAAATCAATAAAAAAAATATGTTTTAACAAAAAGGTAAAAGGAAAAAAACCTACAATCAAGCATACTCCACCCAATAAGATTACCACTCAGAATTAAAAGAGAGAAAAAAAATTCCCAGTTAGAAAAAAAAATCTCACTAGTAAAAGTAAATAAACATTTAGTAAAAGTAGATCAACTAATTGTAAAACTACTATGACAGTTAAAGACAACAGTAGTAAAATCAGAATTATATAAATAAGAAAGAAACAACAGACAAATACATAAAATATGCCATCATAAATGTAATATGTAGAGAGTGTGTAATAAGTATAGTATTTTTAGAATGATTCAACTGAGGCAGCCATTAACTTAAAATGGACAACTTTAAACAAGTTGTTATAAGATGAAGCTCATGGTAACCACAACCAAAAAAATATGATATAAAAACATTTAAAGAGCAATGTATCCAAATATAACATTAAAGAAACTTATCAATACCCAAGATAAAAAGGCCAAAAATGAAATACAAAAAACAACAACAAAATAACAGTTAATACAATGGCAATAAGTACATGTGCCTATCAATAATTACTTTAAATGGAAATTGAACGAAATGCTCCAATAAAGATTTAGGGTGACTAAAGGGATAGTAAAAAAACAAGACACATTCATATGCTGCCTACAAAGACTAATTTCAGATATAAAGACATAGACTAAAATGTAGGATGGAAAAAGGTATGTCATACAAATGAAAATGAAAAGAAAGCTAAGGTAGCAAAATAAAAAAAAGACTTTAAAATTAAAACCATAACAAGAGACAAAAGACATTACATAAAGATAAAAAGATCAATCAAACAGGATGAGATAACACTGTAGAAATCTATGTACCCAACATAGTAGCACCTAAATATAAAGCAAAAATTAATAGATATAATGGAAGATATTGGTACTATAATAATAACAGGAGGGGACTTCAATATCCCACTTAAATCAATGGATAGATCATTCAGACACAAAAACAAAAAAACGAAAAACTTGGCTCAAAATGGCATTTTATACAGGTGACTTAATAGATACTGCAGAATATTCTACAGACAGCAGAACACACATTCAATTCTAATGCACATGAAACATTCTACAAATTAGATCACGTTAGTCCACAGAAATAGTCTCAATAAATTTAAGAAAACTAAAACCATATCAAACATCTTTTCTGACCATACATTATAAAATTAGAAATCAATTACAAGAAAAAAAACCTAGAAAAAGCACAAATATGTGAAGGCAAAACAACATGCTACTAAGAATATATCAAAAATATATCTTAAAACCAATGGAAATAAAACTATAATGTTCCAAAATCTATGAGACAAAACTAATGTAGTTCTAAGAGGCAAGTTGATAGTTATACAGGCCCACATAAACAAGGAAAATCTCAAATAAACAATCTAACCAACAGGGACTTACAAGAATAACAACTAAAGCCCAGTGTAGTGGGAAGAAGAAAACAGTAAAGATCAGAGCAGAAATCAAGACCAAAAAAAATAAAAATAAAAAAAATAAAGAAAGAAACTAAGAGCCGGTTCTTTGAAAAGATAAACAAAAATGTTAAACCCTTAGTGGGATTTATCTAAAGACAGAGAGATCAAGAGAGACAGAGAGAAAAAGAGACAGGGTCCCCAAAATTCCAATTCGAAATGGAAGAGAAGTTACAAACAACATTAACAGAAACACAAAGTGTGTACTATGAACACAAAGTGTGTACCAACAAATGGGACAACCTAAAAGAAAAAGATAAATTCTTAGAAACATACAATTCTCCAAAAAAGAATCAGAATGACACAGACAATCTGAATGAACTGCTTACTGGAAGGAAACAATATTGAATCGGTAATAAAAAAAAAAAAAAAAAAAAAAAAAAAACTCCTCCAATGAATTCTACCAAACACTAAAGGAATACCTATACTTCTTAAACTACTTCAAAAAATTGAAAACAAAATATTCAGCTGAATTCATTCTACAAAGACAGCAATACCCTGACATCAAAACCAAAGGCACTACAAAAAAATCCACACAAATATTACAAACCAATATGCCTGAGGAACATAGATGCAAAATTCAACACAATATAACCACACTGGATTTAACAATACATAAAAATATCCCTAGCCCTAACCAGTTCGCTCAGTGGATAGAGCATCGGCCTGCGGACTAAAAGGTCCCAGGTTCAATTCCGGTCAAGGGCATGTACCTGGGTTGCCGGCACATCCCCAGTAGGAGGTGTGCAGGAGGCAGCTGATCAGTGTTTCTCTCACATCGATGTTTCTAACTCTCTAGCCCTCTCCCTTCCTCTCTGTAAAAAATCAATAAAATATATATATTTTTTAAAAATATCCCTAGCCAGTTTGGCTCAGTGGATAGAATTGGCCTGCAGACTTCAGGGTCCCAGGTTCAATTCCAGTCAGGGCACATACCTCGGTTGCAGGCTCAATCCCTGGCCCTAGTTGGGGCACGTGCAAGTGGCAATGAATCAATATGTCTCTCTCATATCAATGTTTCTCTCTCTCTCTTCCTTTCTTTCTAAAATCAATAAAATCATTTCTTTAAATTAAAGGCTATAATACTGCAGACCATCAAAACCCTCCAAATCTTTTTCTGATAAAACAGACAAAATGCATTCTAATATATTTTACTCTGAAGATATTTATATGAGTGCCATATTATAATGCATGTGGGGTTTCTAATTAAACCCCTACCCTGAAATGAACTAGAAATTCCAAAGATTTCCATGTTTTGAGGTATTTTCCTAATATCAATGAATATACTAGAAATGCAATTGCTTTTCCGCACATCTATTAAAATAGGAATTCATTTGCTTTAGGATTCGTATTGTGGCAGCATCGTAAGAAGCTAGGAAAATTCCTGGGCAAGTAGAATAGGGAAACTGACACAAGAAAATTAAACAAGGCCAAACAACCAGCTTGTGAATCACAAGACCTTAACTTCCCCAACCAAGGACACCTGAAAGCTTATGGGTTCTACCTCCCTGTCCTAACCAGAGAACACATAGCTTAAATAACCCTGGTCAGGCAGATAGAGGACAAAGACCCAGTCGATGCCATCTGTATCAGCTAAACCCAAGGACAAATGAAGTCAGGGGAACAAATAACAACAACCCCATTAAAGCTAGGCAGACCCAAAATAAAACAGACCAAAGAATAATCCCAAACTTCAATATACAGTCATTTTGATGGATCAGCATATTAAAAATGTACATGGAAAGATGTTGAATATTCTGCTGAAACACTCCCCTAAGATTCTCACCTGCAGCAAAAAAGATTTTAAAAAGACAAAGACCCAGTGTGGGCTCACTCGAAAGTATGCCCATGCCCCTTCTCTGGCATGAACTTTTTACTTCCCCCTAAACTCCAAGGTTCCCCACAAGACTTGCAACCAGGGGAGTTTACCCCCTGATCCCATCTGAAGGCCTTCTTTTCTCTGACTTCCCAGTAGGTGAAGGCAGCCCCGCCTTGGCTCACTTCTCTTCTATAATGTTTCTAGACAGCCTTTCTCCTGTTGCTTCTGCTACCCTAACCCCTTCCTTTGTTTCGCTGTCCCCAGCTTTAATAAACATCTTCTCAAAATCACGTAGACTCATATTGTGAAATCTTTCCTGCACAAAGTCAAGAACCCACACACTACCGGCCAGCCTCAGACGCAGAACCACTCCGGGCCTGTCCCTATCCGTAACCATATGACCTTTTAATTGTCAAACTTCTCTAGAGATAGGAACATACAAATGGTGACCAAAAAAAATGGAAAAAGCACCTGAAACACCCATCTCCCATCTTTTGGTTCTCTTGCCTAAAGAGAAACAAAATTCCATTAATTACAGAATTTTCTTGCCTTACATTGTGTCTCTCAATTAACTTACCTATTAAAAGCCGAGGCGCTAAGGTAAGCTAGAAAAGAACTGTAATATTCAATGGAGAAAAAATATCCAAAGAAAAGAAACCTAATGTCGGAATCCAAATATAGCAGGCTGCTTCCCTAGAATTCAAAAGAAAAGGCCACGTTAAGAAAATGAACGTCAGTGTGAAGGGAAAGGAAAAGGGGCTCCGTAATAAATCTGACAAAGCTCAGCGAGGGACTCGCCTCACAGGGCGATCTGATCACAGATTCCTAACTACGCAGGTCAGGAGGGTCATCCAGCCTCTGGCCTCATATCCCGACCACAATGCTTATTTACCTTAAGCAAGCCCAGTCCATTGTTCTAAACACACCTTTGAAATTCGAGAAAGTCGTCTGTCTTCTTCAGGCCCCTGGGCCTTAACAAACCTCAAAGGAGCACATAATTTTGATCAGTGTCCTTTAACCCAGCCCTGGCCTTGCCATCTTTCACCTTCATCTAATCTTCTATGTTTCCTCTTTAACTCGAAAGGTTTTAAAAGAACTGCAAACTGAAAATGTTCTCAGGCGCATTTCTCAGTCATTTTGTTAACAGAACAGAGATCTGGCTTTGAGCAGGTCTGCACAGGGCTGGCTGGTACTGTGTGTGGGTTCTTGACTTTGTGCAGAAAAGATTTCACATTATGAGTCCAGGTGATTTATAAAGAATGTTTATTAAAGTGTTTTGTTAACAGCTATACCGCCGTCCATAAAACAGTGTTTAACACCTAATAGGTATTAAATATTTTCCAATAAAGAGGACATTTATTAGAGCCAGAGACAGTGAAACAAGGAAGAGCCTAGGAAAGAAGGAACAGGAGAGGGACTAGGTGGGGAAATGAGCCTAGGCCGGCTGCTTTGGCTCACTAAGTCAGAGAAAAGGGGGCCTTGGGTCAGATGATTAGCCGGGGACCAGCTGCCTGACACCCTTAGAGTTTGGGAGAAGGGGGAAGGGACAGGCCTGGACATGTGTGCTCCTGGGAGGGAGCACTGCATGCTAGGTCCTTGGTGTTTAAAGGCTGGGAGTTTGGGGGACGTCTTAGTGGAGGATCAAGAGACTATTCATCATCTTTATGTTGGTGCGCCAAAATGAGATGTGTTCCCTTAACTTCATCTGTCCCTGGACGTCTGCTGTCTGTCTCCCTGAGCAGGGAGTGATTTAAGCTATTTATCCTCCGGATGGGGAGAACTGAAAACCATTTACTCTCGTGTCCTTGGTTTAGGGAAGACAGGATTTACTAGATGACTACAAACTGCTTAACTATCTGTCTCAGTTTCCCTATTCTGTTTGCCCTGGCTTACTAGCCTGTCTTATTTTGAGATCTTGCTTCAAGGCCTATCCTGTACTTAGACCAAATAAATTCGAATAAACTCCTTTTAAATTTTCCTACAAATTTGGGCTTTTTTATGTCAACACCAGATTTGGAGCTTAGACAAACCCAGTTGAGAGAAAACCCCTACCTAGCATTGGTCTGTCTGTGGGAAGGGGGGGTGGGGGGGAGATACCTGAGCAGCCCCAGGACTGAACTCTCAGAGCTCCATACACCCTCCCCTCTTGTAAACATGGAACTGCTCCCACCCTCAGGCATCCATTCTCACAGTGAAGAAACTCAAAGCCTGATTTAGTTTAAGGTTCTAACCCAAATGGCCCCCAGTTTCATGAACCATTTGTCCATGGGATAAAACACCCACTTTCTCAGTGTATACAAACTATAATCTGAATGCAAAACAACAAAATCTAAAAGTGCCTAAGCCTAAAAAGCCATAACTACAACCTCAGAAAGGGCATAATTACCGCCACCCTACCCCAACCCTCCCTGTGGTGCTCCCCATCCCCACCCCGCCTCACACCCCCAGCTTTCCAGGGCTTCCTGGCTTTTCTCAAGAATCTAACTTGAACAATTCCACTTTGCAAGACTAAGCCCTGGAATTATATATTAAAACTCCGAGAATAACACACACATCAGAAACTTACTATGCATGCTCTACAAAAACAGAATGTAATACTGCAATATTTTATGT
Organism: Myotis davidii; assembly: GCF_000327345.1. Lineage (NCBI taxonomy): Eukaryota > Metazoa > Chordata > Mammalia > Chiroptera > Vespertilionidae > Myotis > Myotis davidii. The sequence goes on from NW_006290766.1 coordinate 123,905, forward strand.
TTTCTGAGTTCACAACCTTCCTGCCTGTTTGGAACTATTTTATACTGTCTTCCAAGCTCTAGTAATTAAATGCATTTTTACTCTTGTTGAAAACAAATGATACTTAAATTAATAAATGTTTTCAAGTGACAAACCCAGGGGAGGAGCAGTAATGCCAAGAGAGAACAACCAGGAAACAACCATGACGTCCCTCCCATAGGACGTCTGGGCCCAGGAAAGAGGTTGGGGAAAGACCAAGGAGGAGTTCATCGATGTCTTCCAGGTGGTTACTGTCGGCTTTCCCCTCAGGTAAAATAGCCACAACCAATAGAAATCGTTACACACACACACACACACACACACACACAATTTGCTTCACCCTTCTCCTAAACACACACACACACTATTTTTGGAAAAGTCAAACTGTGACTGCAAGACCGACACTTGGCTTTAGGAATTTACTAGTAAGGATGGATTTGGAAATTTAGAGACGTATACCGCTCCTAGGAAGAGCCACTCGGGGGAACAGGATCTTGGATTTGAGAACTGCTTTCCAAACAGTTCGAAAACTCAGGAAAAAACGGAACCCCAGAGGTTACAGGAGGACCACGGGAAAAGTCAAACTGTGACTGCAAGACCGACACTTGGCTTTAGGAATTTACTAGTAAGGATGGATTTGGAAATTTAGAGACGTATACCGCTCCTAGGAAGAGCCACTCGGGGGAACAGGATCTTGGATTTGAGAACTGCTTTCCAAACAGTTCGAAAACTCAGGAAAAAACGGAACCCCAGAGGTTACAGGAGGACCACGGCTCCTCCCACTCGTGAATCCGGGAAGCCAGGGCGGAGCTGCGCCCAGCGCGGTCTCGCGTCCGCAGACTTCAGACTTGACCCCGGGGGAGACGGGTCTTGCCCCGGATGGTTCCAGGGGCCCCTGGTCCCCGTCTCGGACTCCCGGCCACGCACACTCACCATTTCCCAGCTTCTGGGGTCCCCTCGCGCGGTCCTTTCCGCTCCCGCGGCGGGTGCAACTCACAGCGGGACCGACGCCGCAGCAGAGATACCTGCCCCGTTCAGCGCAGGTGAGACTCAACCCCGGTCAGCCACGCAGGCCCCCGGGTTTGCTGAGAGCGGCCCCGCCCACCTGCCCCGCGCCGCCTCTGATAGGGCAGTTCGCGAGGACCCGCCTCCCTCCCTCCTGAATGACAACCGAGGGAACAGTTCAGGTGGTTGAGCAGAACCAGCTTCCGCTGGTGGGCGGGACCACCCTCCAGGGACGTTTGCCTTTTTTTTTTTAACGCAACAAACAAACTTATTTAACAAGAGTAAAAGGTAAAGTCAAACAGGCACTAATATTAGGAGAAAAAGCAACTAGAAGAAATTTTATGTTAAACACCTTACAGTAACCTGCTCCCAATTGCGTTTAACTGATCTGTTGCTGTGACGACACAGCTCATGCCCATGAATGGATGAACGATTTGAACACTTTTTCAAATATCCACTGAATACTAGCATATGTACATATATATTAAATTGGGGGAGGGGGGATGTAATTGACGGTCCCCCGATATACTTTGGGGAGAGGTCGTCTAGAGGGAAAAAATACGTGCTTCTGGCTCCTGAATCGCGTTATGAACCCAGCCTAGACTCTGCTGGACGCCAAGTGTCTTCAGACATCAGCGGGTTTGGAAAACCTGTTTGGAAAAGTTCTCCGGGTGACATGGCATCCCTGTGTTCATTGTGCTCGTGGAAGTATTGGTCTGTTTGTGCACCGATCTGTTTGTGCACCGTTCTGCTGGCAGGTGGGAGGTGCACGCGGGTGGGGGGC
>NW_006290766.1:125725-132491 GCF_000327345.1 Myotis davidii
CGGGGCCGGGGGTGGGAGGCGCAGGGAGAGCGGGTCAAACGTACCCCTCCCTCCAAGGCCTGGATTGTGCTGTGACCAACCCCAGGGACATTTGCTTTAAACAAAACTTCCTGCTTCTAGGATATTGGTGTCTTCCCGCAGCTTATTCTGAACGGAGACACAGATGTGCAGAGGGAATTCCAAATTGTTGCCCGTCCTTGTCCTCAGCAAAAGGGCCGCCCAGGCCAAGCCAGACTGGGACCAGGGGGTCAGAGGTCCTCTCCGGGTCAGAGGTTGGCAAACATACTTTAAAAAGTTTACAAACACACTTAAAAATAACCTCACTCTATGCAGTGGGGAGTTTGGCTCCATTTTCATGTTTATTGGCAGCATTTAGACTTCCACGCATCCCATCTCTATCTCTATACATGTGGTACTTTCGCAAAGGAGTCCCATGGCTTCCCAAACATTTGGATCTGGTGGCAAATTTGAACCCAGCAGAGCCACATGGGTCACATGGGAGCAGGGACTCTTCTATGTTCAACCATAAGCTTGAACTGTGCTCAATAAAACTCACAGGTGTACATTTTACAGTAGGAGGGAAAATTTTCTTACAGTTGTGTTTAATTCTTTAAATATATTTTATTGATTTTTTACAGAGAGGAAGGGAGAGAGATAGTTAGAAACATAGATGAGAAAGAAACATGGATCAGCTGCCTCCTGCACACCTTCTACTGGGGATGTGCCCGCAACTAAGGTACATGCCCTTGATCTGAATTGAACCTGGGACCTTTCAATCCACAGGCCAATGCTCTATCCACTGAGCCAAACCGGTTAGGGCTATAGTTGTGTTTTAATCCTCACCTGAGGACATGCTTAGAGAGAGGAAAGGAGGGAAGAAGGGAGGGAGAGAGAGAGGGAGAGAGAGAGAAACATGGATGTGAGAGAGAAACTTCAATTGATTGCCTTCTGTATGTGCACCTACGGGGGATCAAACCGCAAACCCAATTATGTGCCCTGACCAGAATCCAACCCGAAAACCTTCAGTACACAGGACAGCGCTCAACCAACTGAGGCACTCCATCCAGCTGGGCTCTTTTACAGTTTTTGAGTGTGTGCCTAGAGATTTTGTAATGTAAATGGCTGATATCCATAGGCAATTGAATTTCTATTTTCACCAAACATAAAAAAAAAACAGTAAAAGATTTTGGAAAATTGGATGTACATGAAAACTCAATATACTTAACTCGTTGGTTCAAACTTCTAATTATATATTTAAATAGCTTCATTGAAGTGCAATAATCATGCTATATAATGCTCCCCTTTAATGTGTACAATTCAGTGGTTTTCAATATACTCACAGACAACATATCCAATTTGGCTCAGTGAATAGAGCGTTGGCCTGTGGAGTGAAGGGTCCCAGGTTCGATTCTGGTCAAAGGCAATTCTTGGTTGCTGGCACATCCCCAGTAGGAGGTGGAGGCAGTTGAACGATGTTTCTCTCTCATCAATGTTTCTAACTCTCTATCCCTCTCCCTTCCTCTCTGTAAAAAAATCAATAACACAACAAAAAAGAACTCCTATCCCCTATAATGATTATAACTATCAATTCTCCATCTTTTCATGTTCCACCTGAAAGCCACAGTCCTCTTATCTTTCTCTTTCTATGGAATTCCCTATTCTGGATTTCCATATGAATGGAATCATATAAGAGGTTGTCTTGATAACTAACTTCAGTAACAGCTTAATTTTTTCAAGACATCCATAAAATAGCATGTATGGGATACTTCATTTATTTTCACAGCCAAATAATATTCAATCATTTGGATAAAGCACAATGTGTTTATTCATCTATTAATAGTCATTTGGTGTGATTCCAGCTTTTGGCTATTCTGAATAATGTTACAAAAAAGCCTATATGGCCCTGACCCAGTAGCTCAGTTGGTTAGAGTGTCATCCCAATATGGCAAGGTTGTGGGTTCGATCCCCTGTCAGGGCACATACAAGAGTCAAACAATTAATGCATAAATAAGTGGAACAACAAATCCATCTCTCTCTCCCCCCCTCCTCTTCCTCTCTCTCTAAAATCAATAAAAAGATATCCTTGGGTATGGATTAAAAAAAAAACAAACCAGCTCTTAGGCTTGCTGTGAAACAAGTGAGACAATATCATTGGCTAGAGTATCAGCCTGCGGACTAAAGGGTCCTGGGTTTGATTCCAGTCAAGGGCATATGTTGTGGGCTCGATCCCCAGTAGGGGATGTGCAGGAGTCAGCCAATCAATGATTCTCTCTCATTGATATTTCTATCTCTCCCTTCCTCGCCCGTCCTCTCTGAAATCAATAAAAAAAATACATATATTTTTTTAAAGCTTATATATATAAGTTTTCATTTGGGCATATGTTTTGATTTCTTTGGGCATATACCTCAGGGTGAAATGCTGGGTCCTATGATAATCCTAGCTTTAATTGTTGAGGACCTGCAGCCTGTTTCCTACGTGGCTACTGCACCATTTTATATTCCTACCAGCAGTGGGTGAGGGGTCCAATTTCCATATTCCCCACAGAACAAATTATTATCTCACTCTCTGATTCCAGCCATCGTGGTGGTTGTGATGCTCTATTTCATTGGGGTTTTGACTTGGATTTGCTTGATAACTAGTGATTTCTAGCATCTTTTTTGTGTGTTCTTGCCCATTCCTACATCTTCCTTGGGAAAAATGTCTATTTACATCCTTTGACATTTTATTTATTTGTTTGTTTTTAGAGAGTACAACAAAATCGGTCACTTTTATTTAAAAGAAACATTAAAAAATAAGTGTGCAAAATTAAATTTCATGGTCAAATACACATAAAAGGAACACACATACTTTACATTGAAACCCATATACCGTTAGTTGATTACATGACAGTAAAAGAACTGGTAAAACAGAGAAGTTGCTGCTGCAGAGTTTAAATGTTTGTAACCTGAAATTAAAACCATAAATGAAATGCCCTGGCTGGTGTAATTCAGGGTCCCGGTGTAATTCAAGGGCACATGCTCGGGTTTTGGGATCAGTCCCCAAAGGGGGACATGCAGGAGGCAGCCAATCTATGATTCTCTCTCATCATTGATTTTTCTGTCTCTTTCTCCCTGTTCTTTCTCCTCTGAAATCAATAAAAATATATTTTTTTAAAAGTCAGAGAGAAAGGGACTTGGGGACAGACTCAGGGGGTTTGCCCAGATGAACTACCCCTGCCCTTGGCTGTGCTGGTTCCAAGCCTCGTGGGTCCCCTAGAGTTTGAGAGGTGCATGTGGGGAAACAAAAGATGGAGCGGAAGGGGGACAGGAAGGGGAAAGGCACAGGCATGCTCCCAGCATGGGGAGAATGTGCATTGGCACCTTTGTTTTGAGGGGTTTTAAAGGTTGAGAGTTTAGGGGAGGTCTCATGGGAGGATTTTTATAGAATATTCATCAGCTTTATGCTGATGACCCTGACCAGTGTAGGCCTAGGCTAGTTTGTTTGTGGCTTAGTTTTTAACAAAAAGTAAAAAAAAATAAAAAAAAATTTAAAAATCTTATAGAATAAGGAAAAAAAATATTTTTGGAAGCTGTAAAAAATAAAATAATATCAAGCATCTTTTCTGACCACAACAGTATGAAATTAGACATCAATTACAAGAAGAAAACTAGAAAAACAGGAATAGGTGAGGGAAAACAACACGGTACTGTTGGCGGTGCAACGGCACCAGGTGTTAGGCTGGTGGAGTCAGACCAGACCTGGTTCAACAACCTCGGGACTTGGGTTCTGGCTAAGGAAGAATTCAGAGCCAAGACTCAAACTATAAAGAGAAAGTTTATTTAGAAAGTCACAGAGCTAGAAGTAAGCCATAGAATAAATGGGCTCAGGAAACAAGTTAGAGTCAAAAGGTGGGACCTTAGAGATTAGGAGAAAGGTAAAGGTAATGCACCTGGGGGAAGATAAGAGGGAGGGGCGTGCTCCTGGGAGGGAGAGCTGGTTGGGTCTTTCAGTCCTAAGAGCTTTTAAGGGTGGAGACTTTAGGGGAGGTCAAAAGGGATGATCTCAATAGAATATTCAGCAGCTTTCCACTAGAGCAGCGGTTCTCAACCTGTGGGTCGCGACCCCTTTGGGGGTCGAACGACGCTTTCACAGGGGTCACCTAAGACTATCAGAAAACACATATATAATTACATATTGTTTTTGTGATTCATCACTATTCTTTAATTATGTTCAATTTGTAACAATGAAAATACATCCTGCATTATCAGTATTTACATTATGATTCACAACAGTAGCAAAGTTACAGTTATGAAGTAGAAACGAAAATAATTTTATGGTTGGGGATCACCACAACATGAGGAACTGTATTAAAGGGTTGCGGCATTAGGAAGGTTGAGAACCACTGCACTAGTGTCTCCTCAGGGTTGTGGTCTCCACTGATAGGTCTGCTCAAGGACAGGGGTCATCAGTCAGTGCAGCTGGCCCTGATGTCATCCACGGCATTGCTTACGTGGTTTTGCTGCTTTTCTGGGCCTAGAGCTGAAGCACAACTGAGGCCTAGATGTATTTGATGCAGGTCAGAGTCTCATTGTCCTGGGGGCTTAATGCTTAAGGGCTGTTCTCTGGCCCCCGCATTTATTCTCTCTCTAAGGGTGTTATGCAAAGTTCTGAGGTCCCAGAAAAACCTCAGCTTATTGTTTGTGGATTCCAAAGAAATAACCCAGAGGACTCTCTATGAAAGACATGGGATTATTAGAATTTGTGTGTGCCCTGGTGGTGGCCGACTGGTGAAGTTTACCATGGCACCAGCTGCTACCAGTGAAGTTGTCCGGCTAAGTCCCATCTGGCCTGCAGACAGGCCGCACCAGGGGCAGCTGGCTGGTGCAATTGTTTTGCTGCCCCAGACTTTCCCAGCACAAAGTTTTACAGAGCACAGAAAACAGATTAAAACAGAGAGGAGGAAGGGACTGTGAATATGCTGTGTGAGATCAAAACACCAGTTGTTTACTATCCAGACTCCCATCTAGAAGCACCTTCTCTTTGGCCTTTCTTCGTCTGAGGAACTGGCCAGGTTCCCAAGGTCTCACAGGTTGTCTACTGATAGCCTTCAGTACATTTCCCACAGGGTGGGAGCGGGGAGCTGGGGCATGGGAAGGGTCCCATGTTCCCATCTACCATACAAAGGGGATCTAACCCGCATGACTAGCCACATGTCAGTGATATGAAAGGTCAGAGGGTCTAAACCGAATGACCATGTGAGTGATATGGTAGGGGAGGAAAGATGACCCTAGTTTTGCCTGTTGCTAGGCGCCCATGGCTTTCTGCCCTGACGACCTTCTGTACCTCGCCCATCATCCTTGCTCTGCTCATGTGTAACTGCCTATCACACAAAAACCTGTTCAACCTGATCCTCACCTGCAAAGACAGAGTGTGCGACCAGGTGGCAAAAAAACTGAATTTCAGAGAGCAGGAGCCCTGCTCAATGTGGACACCCGGGACAACCAGGGAGACGCCATCCTGGGCACCCGTGAGCTCTGCCAGTGCTCTCAGCACATGAAGGAGGGGCCGTGAGAGCAGCAAGCTGCTGCAGGAGTTCGAGAAGAACGGGAAGACCTCCCTGCACACCCTCTGCTTCTACTGAATGACTCCGGGTCTTCCCAAAGACACCTTCTTGCACTTCTTGTTAATACTCTTTCCTTCTTAACCCTTGTTTTTTGGGAAGTTTTGTTGTTGTCATTGTTGTTGTTTATCCTCACCCAAGGAAATGTTCGTTATTTTTTTACATATATTTTTATGTATTTCAGAGAGGAAGGGAAAGGGAGAGAGAGAGAGAGAGAGAAACATCAATGAGAGAGAATCATCGAATGGCTGCCTCCTGCACACTCCCTACTAGGGATCGAGCTCGAAACCCAGGCATGTGCCCTTGACTGGAATTGAACCTGGGACCCACAGACTGACGCTCTATCCACTGAGCCAAACCAGTTAGGGAGAAATGTTCACTGTTGATTTTAGAGAGGAAAGGAGAGGGAGAGAGAGAGAAACATCAATGTGGGATTGGGGTGATCTAGCAAAGTGTGCCCATCACATAGATTCTGCATCTGCTGTGTTACCCTCTCGGCTCACAGCCCCCTAGTGTAGCCTCAAAGACATTTTGCAGAGTGAGATGTGCTTGGATTTCTAAAAACGCTTCCAAGTAAGCAGGACAAAGTAGGATTGAATTAATAACCAAAAAGCTGGAAATGGGCCGTGGAGGTGATGGAAGTAAATGATGCATGTGGCTGAGGACGTCCCCAGGCCGAGTCCACTGGGAGGCACCTCTAAGATTCAGAGCCACAGTGCGTCCAGAGATCTGCCCGAGGAGCTGCTTAAACTCCAGGACAGGTTCTGGCAGTGGCTCACCCCCCTTCTGGTGATGTGCATGAGATGAGCGCAGTGCCATCTTGGAGGTTGTTTTCTCAATTAAGACGGGGCTGCAGCCAAAACCGGTTTGGCTCAGTGGATAGAGCATCGACCTGCGGACTGAAAGGTCCCAGGTTCGATTCCGGTCCAGGGCATGTACCTGGGTTGCGGGCACATCCCCAGTGGGAGATGTGCGGGAGGCAGCTGGTCGATGTTTCTCTCTCATCGATGTTTCTAACTCTCTATCTCTCTCCCTTCCTCTCTAAAATCAATAAAAAATATATATATGTATTTTTTAAAAGGCCTTTTGGCCTGTATCCTTCTTCCCCAGTTATTCGATTCCTCTTAACAAGGATCACACAGTGGTGGGAAGAATTGAACATACAA
>NW_006290766.1:132501-145434 GCF_000327345.1 Myotis davidii
TCTCCTAGTAGAAAAGCCAATGTGTCATTCCGTTAAATATATACATGTAATATATATATAATTTAATATACATATATGAAATATTTTGTTACTTGTGAGCTTTCACCAATGTATACTACCACCAAAAAATAAGAGCACTTGAATAAAACCCCTTCCATATGTAAGCTTACATCATATTTTTAAAAATTTACTTGCTCTGTATAAAAGCTTGTAGCTATTTTGTGTCCCAAAATTATTAGAGAGTAGAAGGGAGGGGGAGAGACAGAGAAACAATCAATGTGAGAGAGATACATCGATTGGTTGCCTCCTGCATGCACCTTAACCGGGGCCAGGGATAGAGCTTACAACAGAGGTATGTGTCCTTGACCAGAATCCAACTCGGGACCTCTCCATCTGCAGGCTGATGCTCTATCCACTGAGCCAAAACATATTTTCTGCAGCTAGGGCCTCATACCTCCTTTATACTAAATTAGGCTATTACTGAAAATAATTCACTTTCTATAGCGCACCTCAATTATTCCTTGGATGGCTACCTCTAAACATCCACAGCTCTTTTTGGTATTTCTGTGTGGGAAATACAGTAGACTTGCACAGGTAGGGCCCTACTCACAGAATAAACTCAGGATGGGCTAGAATGATGCAGATCAACGTAGGTGTTTCCCAGTTTGGGAGGACTCCACGGTTTAACAGTGCATACCTCGGGTCACTGTGTGTGCATGGCAGCAAAATCAAAATGCCAAATACTTTGTCACTTAAAAAGTTTAAAGGTAAACGCAAATTATCTGAAATGACATTAAACTTCAAAAGACACCACAAATATCTGTGGCCCAAATCAATAGAAAGTTCAAGTCCCAGACAACACTGTCCAAAGTTATGACTACATAATCAATACACAAAATGTTCAATAATTTAAAAAATGAAGAAAAGTGATGTCTGTATATTTATCTTTATGGGGAATCTTTACTGTTAATCACAGGAATGCAGGGTTTTCTATATTGCTGCAGGGCTTGATCCCCTGTAAGGGGTACACAGGATACAGCTGATTGATGGTCTCCTCTCACATCGATCTTTCTCTTTCTCTCTCTCTCTCCCTTCCACTCTCTAAAAATCAATAAAAATATTTTTTAGAAAGAATGAAAAAAATTAGTTTCATGACAAAAATTGTAACTATAAAACAAAATTTTGTCAAGGAAAAATACCTGAACATACATGCATGCACATGATAAAATTGTCTCATAATGTATAATAACCAAATTAAAAATTACAAACTTTAAAATTCATTATAATGGGACATGTTAATATGTCATCACAGGAAGCACCGTATTTGTTAGCACTCAATGGCTTTAAAAATGTTAATAAAATATTTCTCTGAAACAACTACAAAAATGTTCATTTGACAAAAAAAAATGCTCATACTTGTAATCACATGCAATCAAGAGTAACTGAAAACTAAATGAGAGATGACATTCAGCTATAAGTAGCAGAAAACACCCTCAGTTCTTCCTGGCACAAATTTGTGCACTGGACCCCTAGTGTTGACATAATCCAGAGGAAGATGCTTATTCTCACAAGACAGCCACTGCACACGCAGCGGACAAATAAATTTCCATGTTGGTTTTTACTGCACCACTGTACATGATGAATCAGAAAAATATGCTCACCAGCACTATTTGTAAAAATATTTTTAAATTGATTTCAGAGAGGAAGGGAGAGAGAAATATCAATGATGAGAGAGAATCATTGATTGGCTGCCTCCTGCACGCCCCCAATTGGGGATTGAGCCCACAACCCGGGCATGTGCTCTTGACCCAAATCAAACCTGGGACCCTTCAGTCTGCAGGCTGATGCTCTATCCACTGAGCCAAGCCAGCCAGGGCTCACCTGCACTATTAATACCATAAAACTGTTTCCTATACAAATTAGGCCTTATGTTGAATAATCCAGAAAAGAGGGACACCAGCAAATACTCGCAAGCATGGAAGTCTGAAACTGTTTCCTGGTGTACACAGATGGCTTAAAATTAATCCACATTCTTCATAGACCTTCTATGTCAGTGTTGGCAAACCTATGACATGTGTGTCAGAGGTGACATGCGAACTTATTTTCTTGGTTGATTTTTGTTAAATGGCATTTAAATATATAAAATAAATATCAAAAATATACATCTTTGTTTTACTATGGTTGCAAATATCAAAAAATTTCTATATGTGACACGGCACCAGAGTTAAGTTAGGGTTTTTCAAAATGCTGACACACCGAGCTCAAAAGGTTCGCCATCACTGTTCTATGTGGATCTTGTGAAGACATCAGAGAAAACCACACCTCTAAGAAAATGCAAATTAAAGAGTTGGTGGTGGTTTTGAAGATACACTTGATTGAGGCTAAGAAATACAAAAAATCAGCTGGAAGATGATGTCCTCGAAGTTACTGTGTATCTGTCTCCCTCTGTATGGTGGTGGCTCCAATATCTGACAGAATGACTTCCTTGCTTCTGCGTCCCAAATCACATACAAGTGAGGCTATTGGTATATTTTAACATGGAACCACAGAGAAAATGAATCCTGAAAAATCTACTTTCTACCACTATCAAAAGAGGGAATAGCTCCAACTGAGATATTTTGTTCTCTCACAGAACTCCTCTTTTTTTTAAAATCCTCATCTGAAGATATGTTTTTATTGATTTGAGAGAGAGAGAGAGAGAGAGAGAGAGAGAGAGCGCTATGAGAGAGAAACATCGACCAGTTGCCTCCTGCCTGGAATCAAACCTGCAATCCTTTTGGTGGACAGAATGGCACTCCAACCAACTGAGACATCCAGCCGGAGCAGGTCTCTCTTCTTAAGTCAACATCTACTTACCATATGTTGGTCAAGAGGAAAATGTGAAAGTTTAACATTAAAAATAAGTCACATAAAACTTTATTCTTTCATAAACTTGACAGACAAAATTTACTCCAACTTTTTATAAGAGTGGGAAAACTAGGATCTTTAAACCCCCCCCCCCAAAAAAAAACAAACAAACATGTATTCAATAAGAAAGGGAGAATATATGTAATAGACCAGGAATGTGCAGGAACTGTCACAAGGCCTGTAGGAAAAAATAAACTTAAACCAAACTGTCATTTTTCAATGGCCCTTTAATACATACAAAAATAAACATCCTAAAAAAATAAACCTAATTGCATATTAGAAATACACTTGAATTAACCCATAAATCTAACAGACTTCAAATTATAAAAAGACAATGTTACTGATTTAATAAAAAATCACTACCTCATTGTGTTATGTACTATTGCTGAAAGAACTCGCAGAACTCCCATTGATATTCATTTCTGAAAATAATTTCAGTTGACCCTTGAACAACGTAAGTTTGAACTGCACAGTCCACTTATGTTGGGGTTAAAATCTCTGTAAATAATTGGGAATCCATACATGCAGAGGCCCAGCTGAAGTTGTAGGTGGATTTTTAATGATGCAATTGGTCAATGCCCCTAACCTTCCCTCCCCTTGTCCAGGTGCATACTTCAGTAAAAACCCAGTATTCAATGATGCACTATTTAGTAAGAAAAGAAATTGGATGAAGATAATTTACAATTTTATTACCAACCCTTTAATGTTGAAATTTTCTACAATATTATATATGAATTAATTTGTTTAATACTCACCTGGAGATATTCTGGGGTTTTTAAAATTGATTTTAGAGAGAGAGAGAGAGAAAGTGAGGGAGAGGAAAAGGGAGAGGGAGAGGGAGGGGGAGGGGGAGGAGGATGGAGGGGGGGAGGTGAGAAACATTGACATGAGAAAGACACATCCCTTTGGTTGCCTCCCTTACACGCCCCTACCAGGAATTGAACCAGAAACATGGGTATAGGCCCTGACTGGGAATCGAAACTACAATCCTTTAGTGCATGGGAATGACATTCCAACCAAGTGAGCCACATCAGTCAGGGCTATATTAATTACTTTTCATCAGGTATTCTTACATTATTTACATATTTATATTTTTGGTGGAAGTTTTACAAGGATATGGGCCAATTGGAGCATTTCCCACACTAATTACATTCAAGAGATTTGACCCAGTGAGTCCTTTCATGTCTTCAGAAGAGAAATGACTGAAGGTTTTCCCATGACTCACATTTATGTAGTTTCTCTGCTGAGTACACTCTCATCTTGTGATTTTGAAGGATTTTGTTAAAAGTAAAGGCTTTTCTGCATACCTGACATTCATAGTTCTTATTCCAGTGTGAGTTCTTTCATGACATTGTAAGGAACTCTGTTCAATGTAGGCTTTACCACATGGTTTTCATTCATAGTGTCTATTTCCAGTGGGAATTCTCTTATATCTTTGATGCAAACCAAGCAAGTGAATGCTTCTCCACATTCCTTATACTGATACGGTGTTATTTCAAGTATGCATTTTCACGTGTCTTAGAAGGGATTTTCGAGAAATGAAGGCTTTACCACAATGTTTACATTCAAAGGGCTTCTCTCCAGTGTGAGTCCTTTCATGTGTTTGTAAGGAACTGTAAGATATAAAGGCCTTTCCACATTGCTTACATCCATAGGGTCTCTCCCCACTGTGAATTCTTTCATGTATTCGAAGATTACTGGGATATCTGAATGCTTTACTACATTTTTTACATACATAGGGTTCCTCTCCTTTGTGAGTCCTTTTGTGCATTTGTAAAGAACTGGAATATCTGAAGGATTTTTCACATTCCTTGCATTTGTAAGGTTTCTCTCCTGTGTGAGTTCTTTCATGTGTTTGTAAGTTACCAGAAGATCTGAAGGCTTTTCCACATTCTTTACATCCATAGGGTTTCTCTCCTGTGTGCGTCCTTTCATGTGTTTGTAAGGAATTGGAAAATCTAAAGGCTTTTTCACATTCTTTACATTTATACCGTTTTTCTGCAATATGAGTTCTTTCATGTTTTCGAAGGTAATTGGGAGCGCTGAATGCTTTACCACAATGCTTGCACTCATAGGGTTTCTCTCCAGTGTGAGACCTTTCATGTATTTGTAAGGACCTGTAATTACTGAAGGCCTTTCCACATTCCTTACATTCATACGGTTTCTCTCCTTCGTGAATTCTTCTGTGTGGTTGTAAGGCACTGTAAGATCGGAAGGCCTTTCCGCATTCCTGACATTCATAGGGTTTCTCTTCAGTGTGAGTTGCTTCATGTATTCGAAGATAACTGGGATACATGAATGCCTTACCGCATTTTTGGCATTGATAGGGTTTCTCTTCAGTGTGATTTCTTTCATGTCTCTGAAAACTTTTATAACATCTGAAGGCTTTCCCACAGTGTTTACATTGATAGGGCTTCTCTCCTGTGTGGGTTCTCTCACATATTTGCAGTGCAGCTGAAGAAGTAAAGGTTTTCCCACAAACCTTACATTTATAAGGAGCATCGACAGTGTGTGTGATCATGTGTCTTTGGAGGGCTTTGAGCCACATGAAGGTTTTCCCACATTCCTCACATTTATAGGGTTTCTCAACGTTGTGATTTTGTTCATGTTTTTCAAAACACTGAAGATAACGGAAAGCTCGTCCACATATGTTACATTTATATGGCTTCTCTCCATACTTATGATACTCAGCTGGCTTGTGTCCAGTGTGCCTATTATTGGATGAATGATCCATGACGACTCTTCCACACACACTGTATTTCCATGGTCTTACTGAAGGAAACATCTTCTTCTTCACATTAATATTGGGAATAAAGCTGAAGTTTTCTCCATACGGACTACTTGTTTCTCCTTTACAGAGCCCCTGTACCATATGAATTCTTTGGGGGGGGGGGCAGGGGAGGAAGAAGCACATTATTAATTTATTTATTAGTGATGCTATGTATTTATTAGTAGAATATTTGAAGTATATTTTTATAATTTATAGCAAAACTAAGTATTCTGCTTGATCAGTACTGTTTGAAATAGAACACACTGAAAATTCTAAAAGACAACTTTACCTTGCAATTATTAAAAGTGACATTCATATACATAGTTTATTAATACTGTCTCCATGGGAACTAGTTTGCAAATGTGAACACTATGTCATATATAAGAAAGTAATTTGGTGAAAATTTCTGGGAAGTACTTAATTGAAACAGGGGTTCTTTAGTTTTCTTCTTCTTTTTTTCTTTTTTGTTAATCCTCACCCAAAGATATTTTTCCATTGATCTTTTAGAAAATGTGGTAGAGAGAGGGAAAGACAGAGAGAAACATTGGTGTGAGAGAAACACATTGATTGGTTGCCTCCTGCATGTGCCCTGACCAGGGCCTGGGCTGGGGAGGAACCTGCAACGAAGGTACGCGCCCTTGACTGGAATCGAACCTGTGACCCTTTGGTCCACAGGTCAACGCTTTATCCACTGAGCCAAACCAGCTAGGGCTGTGAGGCCCTGCTTTCTATTGTGTGACTCACCTTTGTTTTCTCCCTGGGTTTTTATACTGATCTTCCATATCAACATCTTCCCATTTTTTACCTATAATGCAGACCCAGAGAAAGCATTCCAAAGTATTAGAAATTATAGAAAATTTATTAGTTTTTAGTTCTATAATTAGCTATGACCATGCCCAGTTTATTTACCAATGTCCTCCCTTCCCACATTAAACACCTAAATGTTGAAGAAGAAATATTTGTCCTCTAAATGAGGAAGTGAAGGGAACTTGTCACCCTTACCTATTGAAACCAGGTTTCTGAAGGTTTCCAGCATCACATCTCTGTAGAGTTTCTTCTGTGAAGGATCCAGTAAGGCCCACTCCTCCAGACTGAAGTTCACAGCCACATCCTCAAAAGACACTGAGTCCTAGAACACCCCAAATGTTTGTACAGTAGGATGAGTGAGACTGATAGCACTGGACACCTAGACTCCAGTTATAAGAAGGTAACATATGATTCTATCATCTCCAAACATTTATACTATGAGTTAGTCATCAATAATTTACTCTCTATCAACAATTTTTTATAAAATTAATGCCATCATATTATGGGCTCAATCCCGGATGGGGGGTGTGCAGGAGGTAGCTGATTGATATTCCACTCTCACATCGATTTTTCTATTTCTCTCTCACTTTCCCTCCCTCTCTCTCTCTCCCTTCCTCTCTCCCTAAAAAGCAATTATGTGTGTGTGTGTGTGTGTATAAATATATATTTTTAAATGTTTCAACCCTGGCCGGTGTGCTCAGCAGTTAGAGCATCAGCCTGTGCACTGAAAGATCACAGGTTCAATTCATGGTCAAGGGCACATACCTGGGAGGCAACCAATTGATGTATCTGTCTCACAACTGATGTTTCCCTCTCTCTCATCGATTCATTATGAAAAAAATTCTTTGTCTCCTTATTACCCATTTACCGAACCCCATGAAACCTCATCTGCATGAGGTTTAAATAAGTAAAAACATAGTGAAAAACTGGAAGCTTTTCCTTCTGTTCCCATTACCAAAAACTAAGAGTCCAGGAGGCTTGTGGAAATCCTACATTTAGCAGAGCCCAGCTGGCCATGCTGTCTAAAAGTTCTACAGACCATTAGGAGTACAGACATGCTTTGTTTCTTGGGATTTAATTTATTGCATTTGGCAGATCTTGCATTTTCATCAATATTGAGATAAGAACCTCCACCAGCGGAGAACCAAGATGGCGGCATAAGGTACAAACCTGTATGTGCTGTCCCCCACAACAACATTAAAACCACAACTAGCCGAAACCGGTTTGGCTCAGTGGATAGAGCATCGGCCTGCGGACTGAAAGGTCCCAGGTTCGATTCTGGTTAAGGGCACGTACCTGGGTTGCGGGCACATCCCCAGTAGGAGATGTGCAGGAGGCAGCTGATTGATGTTTCTCTCTCATCGATGTTTCTCTCTATCTCTCTCCCTTCCTCTCTGTAAAAAATCAATAAGATATATTTAAAACAAAACAAAAAAAAACCACAACTATAAGACAAAACAGCTATCATGCAGAACCACGGGAAAGCTGATCAAGTGGAAGTTCTACAACTAGAAGGAAAGAAAACAGCACATTGAGACCAAGTAGGAGAGGAGAGGCGCCAAGAACAGAGGTACGGGGGCGCACGCGAGGCTGCTGCACCTGGTTGCGTGGTTTTTTTCAATCGAAAGGGGACAAGCTCTCGAACCCACTGGACTCATTTAGGGCGAGACGCTGGGGTCCCAGGCTCCTACAGGGAGAAACGGGACTGTCCTGCAGCGGGTCAGAAAGCGAAGGTGACTTTCTCACAGAGTTGCTCGCAGGGATGTGGGGGCGCACGGCACTCGGGGAATCGCGGAGTCAGAGTCACGGGGTTGCTGACGACACCATTGCTGTTTGCCCGCCCTGGAACTCTCTGAGACCCCGCCCCACTACATCCCCCCCAAGCTGTGCTCAGCGGCACAAGGGAGGCACTTGCACTTTTGCAGCCTAACTGCAGTGAATCAGAGAGCTCCAAAACTTCCAAACTCCAAACAAAGAGGAGAAATCTGTTGATATTGCTGTAGCCTCTGCTGGGTGGACTCACACAGTGGTTGACTTGGAGATCCAGGCGCCAGGGTACCCCTGGTACGACTATAGTGTAAGGAGCCTCTGGGACAACTTCAAGCGTACCAACATCAGAATTATAGGGGTACCAGAAGAAGAGAGAGGGCAAGATATTGAAAACCTATTTGAAGAAATAATGACAGAAAACTTCCCCTACCTGGTGAAAGAAATAGACTTACAAGTCCAGGAAGCGCAGAGAACCCCAAACAAAAGGAATCCAAAGAGGACCACACCAAGACACATAATTAAAATGCCAAGAGCAAAAGACAGAGAGAATCTTAAAAGCAGGAAGAGAAAGACAGTTACCTACAAGGGAGTACCCATAAGACTGTCAGCTGATTTCTCAACAGAAACCATGCAGGCCAGAAGGGAGTGGCAAGAAATATTCAAAGTGATGAATGCCAAGAACCTACAACCAAGATTACTTTATCCAGCAAAGCTATCATTCAGAATTAAAGGTCAGATAAAGAGCTTCACAGATAAGGGAAAGCTAAAGGAGTTCATCACCACCAAACCAGGATTATATGAAATGCTGGTTTGGTGCAATATCCCTTTTTTAACTATGGCATGTACATTGACATTGGAGACATGGTATTGCACCAAACTTTAAGGGATATTGGTGCAATGCTTTAAGGGATAAATACCACATGATCTCACTCATTTGTGGAATATAATGAACAACATAAACTGATGAACAAGGACTGATCCAGAGACGGAGAGGCATTGATTGGACTGTCGGGCCCTGGAGGGAAGGCAGGGGAGGGTGGGGAGGTAAGGGGGAGAGATCAACCAAAGGACTTATATGCAAGCATATAGGCCTAACCAATGGACATGGACAATGGGGGGATAACATGGGGATAAGGACACAGATGTAATATCTTAATCAATAAAAAATATATTTAAAAAAAAAAGAAAAAGAAAAAACCTCCACCAGCAATACGATAACACCTCCCTGAAGGCTCAGATGATGGTGAGCTTTTTTTAAGCAATAAAGTATTTTTAAATTTTATTTGATTTTAGAGAGAGGAAGGGAGAAACATCTGTTTTGTCGTTGTTCTACTTATTTATGCATTCATTTGTTGATTCTTGTATGTGTCCTGACTGGAGATCGAACCTGTAGCCTTGGTGTATTGGGACAATGTTCTAACCAACTGTGCTACCCAGCCAAGGCCGTGCAGTAAAGTTTTGTGTGTTTTTTTAACTATGGCATGTACATTGACATTGGAGACATGGTATTGCACACTTAACAGATTAAAGTATCATGTAAATAGAACTTCTTTATATGCTGGGGAACCAAAAAAACTCTAGAATAATTATTGGCTCATGCACCTTACTAGGATGGTCTGGAACTGAACCTGCAATATCTCCAAGGCATGCCTGCGATCCCAGGCAGCTGGCTGACAAACTATTCCTGTGGGGAAGCACTACTTTGACCTTGTGGAATCGTTACCACAGACTCGGTTCTTCCTTCTTCTTTCAGTACAATTTTATGGCCTAGAAAGTTATTTGGAACTTAGAGCTCAGATGTTAGGAAGAAGGCAGGACAACTTAGACCACAAAACCCCTATGCGCGTGTGCATCGGAGCTGCCTCTGAGGCAGGATAGTAAGAAGCTAGGGGGATTCCTTGGCAAGTGGAATAAGGGAAACTGAGACAAAATAAACAAGGCCAAACAACCTGAGCAATTTACAGGCAGCTAATGAATCACAAGGTTTTATCTTCCCTAACCAAGGACACGAAGGAGCAAATGGTTTGCAAATTCCACACTGTCCAGGGATAGAACGGCCCCAATCCCAGTCCCTCTAGGGGCTTCACCCCTTTTGAGACCTATAATGTAGGGGCCACTACTCAAATAGCGGGTTCATGGCGTTCTCACCCTGGCCAAACTCCCGATTACCTCTGATGAGCCCCAGAGATCACCGAGTATTAGCCTAGGCCAGGTCCTGCAGCAGAACGGCGGCGGCGGCTGCAACATCAGCCATTACAGCCTTTCAGAGGCCGGTCTAATGCACCTGTAACAACCCATGGAAACGTATCCCTCCGCTTGTGATTGGTCCTTTACGCCCCCCACGCCGCTGCTCCGCTGTTTCCGCTGTTTCCGCCCAGCTCCTTTGTGCCGCGCAGAACGCAGAGATGACGCATGCGCAAAGAGACCGAGCCGCCGCCTATATAAACCGGAACCCAGGCTCTTCCTCATGGTGCCGCTGGGACCGTTGGTGTGCGAGTCTGTGCAGCTTCTCGTGTCACTCGGATCCTGGGCTCTGCGAGCTGAACGAGCCGAGCTCGCGGGCCAGTATCAAGTCGCGCCACAGAAGGTAAGGAGGAGGTAGGAGGGTAGGGCCCCGTGACCGCCGGGACTCGGGGGTGGGACCACCTCATGCTCGGAACATCCTACCGCTCATCTGCTCCCGTGTTTTCGAGGCGTTTTCCCACCATACTAGAACGTGAAGAACTTTGTCCTACGCCCAGCTCTTCAGAAATGTGCCGACTTTGCTGGCTTTAAGACCATGTTCAGTTCTTGATGAGAGCACAAAATAACGTTTTGCAGGGTCTTAAGGGTGTGCAAAGAATTCATTCTAACTTGGGTCAAGTTTTGCATAACGCGCTTCTTCTGTTTGCATTTTCAAACAGAAACCAAGGTGTATGTTGGTAACCTGGGAACTGGTGCTGGCAAAGGAGAGTTAGAAAGGGCTTTCAGTTACTATGGCCCCTTAAGAACTGTGTGGATTGCAAGAAATCCTCCGGGATTTGCCTTTGTGGAATTTGAAGACCCTAGAGATGCAGAAGATGCAGTTCGAGGCCTGGGTGGCAAGTAAGTGAGATGCCAGTTACGAAACTTAGGTTCATGAGGCTAGTCTGCTAGGCTGGGTAATGAGGGGGGTGCTAAGCTTGAGTTCTGTCGCAGCGGTTCTCAACCTGTGGGTCGCGAACAATGAAAATACATCCTGCATATCAGATATTTAGATTACGACTCATAACAGCAAAATTACAGTTATGAAGTCGCAACAAAAATAATTTTATGGTTGGGGGTCACCACAACATGAGGAACTGTATTAAAGGGTTGTGGCATTAGAAAGGTTGAGAACCACTGGTCTAGAGGAAAATGTAGGAAAGGGAATAGAGGTGGCCTTCAAAGGGCTACAAAGATAGCTGAAGCCTGTGAAAGCAGAGGGTTGGAAAGATCCAGATCTAGAGGTCGTATGCAATTTTTTTAGCATTAGAATTTTGTTGCTTCTCTTTTACAGGGTGATTTGTGGTTCCCGAGTGAGGGTTGAACTATCAACAGGCCTGCCTCGGAAATCTCGTTTGGATAGACCACCTGCCCGAAGTCCCTTTGATCCAAATGATAGATCCTACGAGTGTGGTGAAAAGGGACATTAGGCTTATAATTGTCACTGCTATAGCCGACGAAGAAGAAGCAGGTATTTATTTTAAAGGAATGGTTGGTGTACTGGTTAATCAAGTAATTCTTTTATTAGCAAGGAAGAAACTAATATTTTTATATAAATTTGAATGTTAATTATACAGGTGTATTTTTACAATTTTTGTTTAATTAAACAAATGTTAATATATTAATAATCAACCTGGTCAAAACCTTTCAGGTTTCTGTGAGTCAGTCACCTTGATTCAGAATGTCACAAGCCTTATGATATGCTGAGGCACCTTGCAAATCCGACAGTTAAGATCCTCCTAGACTAGTGATGGCGAACCTATGACACACCTGTCAGAGGTGACACACAAACTCTTTTTGGGTGACACGCATCGACAGAGACAAAAAATTGCATAATTCAAATATTTGTCTCTTGCAACAGCCAGAGTTGGGCATCACTCAAGTAATATTATTACTCACATTACTCATGATCAATAATGCAATTCTAAAACCAGATGTAAACATGTACATCGAGGGGGCTTTTGGGGGAGTGGGGACCAAGATGGCGGCATAGGTAAACAACAGAGATTGGGAGGGCGGACCAAGATGGCGGCATTGGTAAACATCAGAGATTGCTGCCTCGCACAACCACTTCAAAAATACAACTAAAAGATGGAACAGACATCATCCAGAACCACAGGAAGGCTGGCTGAGTGGATATTCTACAACTGGAAGGAAAGAGAAAAGCATACCGAGACTCAGAGGAGGTGCGGTGTGGAAGTAAAATACAAAGGTATGGAGGTACATGCGGAGAGGGCTGGCGGCTGAGGACACGGTTGTCTTTTTCAATTGGGAGGGAGTCTCAGGCTCTGAGCTCCAGTTCCGGGCGAGTCTCTGGGGACCCAGACTCATAAGGAAGAAACTGGACTGTCTGGCAGCGGTCTGAACTTGAGGGCAGCTTTCTCTCAGAGGTGCTTGTAGCGATTACCAGGACACTGAGACACGGGGCCTCTTGGGGTAGGACTGAGGGGCAGCCA